>NW_025745899.1:0-254246 GCF_021184085.1 Oncorhynchus gorbuscha | reverse complement strand
GTGGGTGGTCAGGGTGGTTGGTCAGGGTGGTTGGTCAGGGTGGATGGTCAGGGTGGGTCAGGGTGGGTCAGGTGGTGGTCAGGGTGGTTGGTCAGGGTGGATGGTCATGGTTGGTCAGGGTGGTGGTCAGGGTGGATGGTCAGGTGGTCAGGTCATGGTCAGGGTGGATGGTCAGGGTGGATGGTCAGGGTGGATGGTCAGGGTGGATGGTCAGGGTGGATGGTCAGGGTGGTCAGGGTGGATGGTCAGGGTAGATGGTCAGGGTCAGGGTGGATGGTCAGGGTAGATGGTCAGGGTAGATGGTCAGGGTCAGGGTGGATGGTCAGGGTCAGGGTGGATGGTCAGGGTAGATGGTCAGGGTAGATGGTCAGGGTGGATGGTCAGGGTGGATGGTCAGGGTGATGGTCAGGGTGGATGGTCAGGGTGGATGGTCAGGGTAGATGGTCAGGGTGGATGGTCAGGGTGGATGGTCAGGGTGGATGGTCAGGGTGGATGGTCAGGGTCAGGGTGGATGGTCAGGGTCAGGGTGGATGGTCAGGGTGGATGGTCAGGGTGGATGGTCAGGGTAGATGGTCAGGGTGGATGGTCAGGGTGGATGGTCAGGGTAGATGGTCAGGGTAGATGGTCAGGGTAGATGGTCAGGGTGGATGGTCAGGGTCAGGGTGGATGGTCAGGGTGGATGGTCAGGGTGGATGGTCAGGGTGGATGGTCAGAGGTGGATCAGGGTGGATGGTCAGGGTGGATGGTCAGGGTCAGAGTGGTCAGAGTAGATGGTCAGGGTGGATGGTCAGGGTGGATGGTCAGGTGGATGGTCAGGTGGTCAGGGTGGATGGTCAGAGTGGTCAGGGTGGTTGGTCAGGGTGGATGGTCAGGGTGGTTGGTCAGGGTGGATGGTCAGGTGGATGGTCAGGGTGTTTGGTCAGGGTGTTTGGTCAGGTGGTCCGGTGGTCAGGAGTGGTCAGGGTGGATGGTCAGGGTGGTGGTCAGGGTGGATGGTCAGGGTGGATGGTCAGAGTGGTCAGGGTGGATGGTCAGGGTGGATGGTCAGAGTGGTCAGGGTGGATGGTCAGGGTGGATGGTCAGGGTGGATGGTCAGGGTGGATGGTCAGGGTGGATGGTCAGGGTGGATGGTCAGGGTGGATGGTCAGGGTGGATGGTCAGGGTGGATGGTCAGGGTGGATGGTCAGGGTGGTCAGGATGGATGGTCAGGGTAGATGGTCAGGGTAGATGGTCAGGTGGATGGTCAGGGTAGATGGTCAGGGTCAGGGTGGATGGTCAGGGTGGATGGTCAGGGTGGATGGTCAGGGTAGATGGTCAGGGTCAGGGTGGATGGTCAGGGTGGGTCAGGGTGGTCAGGGTCAGGGTGATGGTCAGGGTGGATGGTCAGGGTGGATGGTCAGGGTGGGTAGATGGTCAGGGTCAGGTGGATGGTCAGGGTGGTTGGTCAGGGTGGATGGTCAGGGTGATGGTCAGGGTAGATGGTCAGGGTGGATGGTCAGGGTGGATGGTCAGGGTGGATGGTCAGGGTGGATGGTCAGAGTGGTCAGGGTGGATGGTCAGGTAGTGGTCAGGGTGGATGGTCAGGGTGGATGGTCAGGGTGGATGGTCAGGGTGGATGGTCAGGGTGGATGGTCAGAGTGGATGGTCAGGGTAGATGGTCAGGGTGGATGGTCAGGGTCAGGGTGGATGGTCAGGGTCAGGGTGGATGGTCAGGGTGGATGGTCAGGGTGGATGGTCAGGGTGATGGTCAGGGTGGATGGTCAGAGGGTCAGGGTGGATGGTCAGGTGATGGTCAGGGTGGATGGTCAGGGTGGATGTTCAGGGTGGATGGTCAGGGTGGATGGTCAGGTGGATGGTCAGGGTGGATGGTCAGGGTGGATGGTCAGAGGGATGGTCAGGGTGGTGGTCAGGTGGATGGTCAGGGTGGATGGTCAGGGTGGATGGTCAGGGTGGATGGTCAGGGTGTTTGGTCAGAGTGGATGGTCAGGGTGGATGGTCAGGGTGGATGGTCAGAGTGGATGGTCAGGGTGTTGGTCAGAGTGGATGGTCAGGGTGGATGGTCAGGGTGGTTGGTCAGGGTGGATGGTCAGGGTGGATGGTCAGAGTGGATGGTCAGGGTGGATGGTCAGGGTCAGATGGGTCAGAGTGGTCAGGGTGGATGGTCAGGGTGGATGGTCAGAGTGGTCAGGGTGGATGGTCAGGGTCAGGTGGATGGTCAGAGTGGTCAGGGTGGATGGTCAGGGTGGATGGTCAGGGTCAGGGTGTTTGGTCAGGGTGGTGGTCAGGGTGGATGGTCATGGTCAGGGTGGATGGTCAGGGTGGATGGTCAGAGTGGTCAGGGTGGATGGTCAGGGTGGATGGTCAGGGTCAGGGTGTTTGGTCAGAGTGGTCAGGGTGGATGGTCAGGGTGGTTGGTCAGAGTGGATGGTCAGGGTGTTTGGTCAGAGTGGTCAGGGTGGATGGTCAGAGTGGTCAGAGTGGATGGTCAGGGTGGATGGTCAGGGTGTTTGGTCAGGGTGTTTGGTCAGAGTGGTCAGGGTGGATGGTCAGGTGGTTGGTCAGGGTGGATGGTCAGGGTGTTTGGTCAGAGTGGTCAGGGTGGATGGTCAGGGTGGGATGGTCAGGGTGGTTGGTCAGGGTGGATGGTCAGAGTGGTTAGGGTGGATGGTCAGGGTCAGGATGGTCAGGGTCAGGGTGGATGGTCAGGGTCAGGGTGGATGGTCAGGGTCAGGGTGGATGGTCAGGGTGGATGGTCAGGGTAGATGGTCAGGGTAGATGGTCAGAGTAGATGGTCAGGGTAGATGGTCAGGGTAGATGGTCAGGGTGGATGGTCAGGGTGGATGGTCAGGGTCAGGGTGGATGGTCAGGGTAGATGGTCAGGGTAGATGGTCAGGGTGGATGGTCAGGGTGGATGGTCAGGGTGGATGGTCAGGGTCAGAGAGATGGTCAGGGTGGATGGTCAGGGTGGATGGTCAGGGTGGATGGTCAGGGTGTTTGGTCAGAGTGGTCAGGGTGGATGGTCAGAGTGGTCAGGGTGGTTGGTCAGGGTGGATGGTCAGGGTGGATGGTCAGGGTAGATGGTCAGGGTCAGGGTGATCAGGTGGATGGTCAGGGTGGTTGGTCAGGTGGTTGGTCAGGGTGGATGGTCAGGGTGGATGATCAGGGTGGATGGTCAGGGTCAGGGTGGATGGTCAGGGTCAGGGTGGATGGTCAGGGTGGTTGATCAGGGTGGATGGTCAGGGTCAGGGTGGATGGTCAGGGTGGATGGTCAGGGTGTTTGGTCAGGGTGGATGGTCAGGTGGATGGTCAGGGTGGATGGTCAGGGTGGTTGGTCAGGGTGGATGGTCAGGGTGGATGGTCAGGGTGGTTGGTCAGGGTGGATGGTCAGGGTGGTTGGTCAGGGTGGATGGTCAGGGTGGTGGTCAGGGTGGATGGTCAGGGTGGATTGTCAGGGTGGATGGTCAGGGTGGATGGTCAGAGGGTCAGGGTGGTTGGTCAGGGTGGATGGTCAGGGTGGGTAGATGGTCAGGGTAGATGGTCAGGGTAGATGGTCAGGGTGGATGGTCAGGGTAGATGGTCAGGGTGGATGGTCAGGGTGGATGGTCAGGGTGGATGGTCAGGGTGTTTGGTCAGGGTGGTTGGGTGGATGGTCAGGGTGTTTGGTCAGAGTGGTCAGGGTGGATGGTCAGGGTGTTTGGTCAGAGTGGTCAGGGTGGATGGTCAGGGTGGATGGTCAGGGTGGATGGTCAGGGTGGTCATGGTCAGAGTGGATGGTCAGGGTGGATGGTCAGGGTCAGGGTGGATGGTCAGGGTGGATGGTCAGGATGGTCAGGGTGGATGGTCAGGGTGGATGGTCAGGGTCAGGGTGGGTCAGGGGTCAGGGTGGGTGGTCAGGTGGATGGTCAGGGTGGTGGTCAGGGTGTTTGGTCAGGGTGGATGGTCAGGGTGGATGGATGTCAGGGTCAGGGTGGATGGTCAGGGTGGATGGTCAGATGGGTCAGGGTGGATGGTCAGGGTCAGGGTGGATGGTCAGGGTCAGGGTGGATGGTCAGGGTGGATGGTCAGGGTGGAGGGTGGATGGTCAGGGTCAGGGTGGATGGTCAGGGTGGATGGTCAGGGTCAGGTGTGGTCAGAGTGGTCAGGGTGGATGGTCAGGGTGGATGGTCAGGGTGGATGGTCAGGGTGGATGGTCAGGGTGGTTGGTCAGGGTGGATGGTCAGGGTGGTTGGTCAGAGTGGTCAGGGTGGATGGTCAGGGTGGTTGGTCAGGGTGGATGGTCAGGGTGGATGGTCAGAGTGGTCAGGGTGGATGGTCAGGGTCAGGGTGGATGGTCAGGGTGGATGGTCAGGGTGGTTGATCAGTGTGGATGGTCAGGGTCAGGGTAGATGGTCAGGGTAGATGGTCAGGGTCAGGGTGGATGGTCAGGGTAGATGGTCAGGGTCAGGGTAGATGGTCAGGGTAGATGGTCAGAGTGGATGGTCAGGGTCAGGGTGGATGGTCAGGGTCAGGGTGGATGGTCAGGGTGGATGGTCAGGGTGGATGGTCAGGGTGAATGGTCAGGGTAGATGGTCAGGGTAGATGGTCAGGGTGGATGGTCAGGGTCAGGGTGGATGGTCAGGGTGGATGGTCAGGGTAGATGGTCAGGGTAGATGGTCAGAGTAGATGGTCAGGGTAGATGGTCAGGGTAGATGGTCAGGGTAGATGGTCAGGGTAGATGGTCAGGGTCAGGGTGGATGATCAGGGTGGATGGTCAGGGTAGATGGTCAGGGTGGTGGTCAGGGTGGTTGATCAGGGTAGATGGTCAGGGTAGATGGTCAGGGTCAGGGTGGATGGTCAGGGTGGTGGTCAGGGTGGTTGATCAGGGTAGATGGTCAGGGTAGATGGTCAGGGTAGATGGTCAGGGTCAGGGTGGATGGTCAGGGTAGATGGTCAGGGTGGATGGTCAGGGTGGTTGATCAGGGTAGATGGTCAGGGTAGATGGTCAGGGTGGATGGTCAGGGTGGTGGTCAGGGTGGTTGATCAGGGTAGATGGTCAGGGTAGATGGTCAGGGTAGATGGTCAGGGTCAGGGTGGATGGTCAGGGTAGATGGTCAGGGTGGATGGTCAGGGTCAGGGTGGATGGTCAGGGTCAGGGTGGATGGTCAGGGTAGATGGTCAGGGTAGATGGTCAGGGTAGATGGTCAGGGTAGATGGTCAGGGTAGATGGTCAGGGTGGATGGTCAGGGTAGATGGTCAGGGTAGATGGTCAGGGTGGATGGTCAGGGTAGATGGTCAGGGTAGATGGTCAGGGTGGATGGTCAGGGTCAGGGTGGATGGTCAGGGTCAGGGTGGATGGTCAGGGTAGATGGTCAGGGTGGATGGTCAGGGTAGATGGTCAGGGTAGATGGTCAGAGTAGATGGTCAGGGTAGATGGTCAGGGTAGATGGTCAGGGTAGATGGTCAGGGTGGATGGTCAGGGTCAGGGTGGATGGTCAGGGTAGATGGTCAGGGTGGATGGTCAGGGTGGATGGTCAGAGTGGTCAGGGTGGATGGTCAGGGTAGATGGTCAGGGTCAGAGTAGATGGTCAGAGTAGATGGTCAGGGTGGATGGTCAGGGTGGATGGTCAGGGTGTTTGGTCAGAGTGGTCAGGGTGGATGGTCAGAGTGGTCAGGGTGGTTGGTCAGGGTGGATGGTCAGGGTGGTTGGTCAGGGTGGATGGTCAGGGTGGATGGTCAGGGTGTTTGGTCAGGGTGTTTGGTCAGAGTGGTCCGGGTGGTTGGTCAGAGTGGTCAGGGTGGATGGTCAGAGTGGTCAGGGTGGATGGTCAGGGTGGATGGTCAGAGTGGTCAGGGTGGATGGTCAGGGTGGATGGTCAGAGTGGTCAGGGTGGATGGTCAGGGTGGATGGTCAGGGTGGATGGTCAGGGTGGATGGTCAGGGTGGATGGTCAGGGTGGATGGTCAGGGTGGATGGTCAGGGTAGATGGTCAGGGTGGATGGTCAGGGTAGATGGTCAGGGAAGATGGTCAGGATGGATGGTCAGGGTAGATGGTCAGGGTAGATGGTCAGAGTGGATGGTCAGGGTAGATGGTCAGGGTCAGGGTGGATGGTCAGGGTGGATGGTCAGGGTGGATGGTCAGGGTAGATGGTCAGGGTCAGGGTGGATGGTCAGGGTCAGGGTAGATGGTCAGGGTAGATGGTCAGGGTCAGGGTAGATGGTCAGAGTAGATGGTCAGGGTCAGGTGGAGGGTGGATGGTCAGGGTCAGGGTAGATGGTCAGGGTCAGAGTGGATGGTCAGGGTGGTTGGTCAGGGTAGATGGTCAGGGTCAGGGTGGATGGTCAGGGTGGATGGTCAGGGTAGATGGTCAGGGTAGATGGTCAGGGTGGATGGTCAGAGTGGTCAGGGTGGATGGTCAGAGTAGATGGTCAGGGTGGATGGTCAGGGTGGATGGTCAGGTAGATGGTCAGGGTGGATGGTCAGGGTGGATGGTCAGAGTAGATGGTCAGGGTAGATGGTCAGGGTGGATGGTCAGGGTCAGGGTGGATGGTCAGGGTCAGGGTGGATGGTCAGGGTAGATGGTCAGGGTAGATGGTCAGGGTAGATGGTCAGGGTGGATGGTCAGAGTGGTCAGGGTGGATGGTCAGGTAGATGGTCAGGGTGGATGGTCAGGGTGGATGTTCAGGGTGGATGGTCAGGGTGGATGGTCAGGTGGATGGTCAGGGTGGATGGTCAGGGTGGATGGTCAGGGTGGATGGTCAGGGTGTTTGGTCAGGGTGGATGGTCAGGGTGGATGGTCAGGGTGGATGGTCAGGTGGATGGTCAGGGTGTTTGGTCAGAGTGGATGGTCAGGGTGGATGGTCAGGGTCAGGGTGGTTGGTCAGAGTGGTCAGGGTGGATGGTCAGGGTGGTCCCGGTCAGAACCCACTACCCTGGATGGTCAGGGTGGATGGTCAGGGTGTTTGGTCAGGGTGTTTGGTCAGAGTGGTCAGGGTGGATGGTCAGGGTGGATGGTCAGGGTGGGTGGTCAGGGTGTTTGGTCAGAGTGTTCAGGGTGGATGGTCAGGGTGGGTGGTCTGGGTGGTTGATCAGGGTGGATGGATGGTCAGGGTGGATGGTCAGAGTGGTCAGGGTGGATGGTCAGGGTGGTTGGTCAGGGTGGATGGTCAGGGTGTTTGGTCAGAGTGGTCAGGGTGGATGGTCAGGGTGGGTGGTCAGGGTGGATGGTCAGGGTGGTTGATCAGGTGGTTAGGGTGGATGGTCAGGGTCAGGGTGGATGGTCAGGGTCAGGGTGGATGGTCAGGGTCAGGGTGGATGGTCAGGGTGGGTGGTCATGGTCAGGGTGGATGGTCAGGGTAGATGGTCAGGGTAGATGGTCAGAGTAGATGGTCAGGGTAGATGGTCAGGGTGGATGGTCAGGGTAGATGGTCAGGGTGGATGGTCAGGGTCAGGGTGGATGGTCAGGGTAGATGGTCAGGGTAGATGGTCAGGGTGGATGGTCAGGGGTCAGGGTGGATGGTCAGGGTCAGGTAGATGGTCAGAGTAGATGGTCAGGGTGGATGGTCAGGGTGGATGGTCAGGGTGTTTGGTCAGAGTGGTCAGGGTGGATGGTCAGGTGGGTCAGGGTGGATGGTCAGGGTGGATGGTCAGGGTGGTTGGTCAGGGTGGATGGTCAGGGTGGATGGTCAGGGTGTTTGGTCAGGGTGTTTGGTCAGAGTGGTCAGGGTGGTTGGTCAGAGTGGTCAGGGTGGATGGTCAGGGGTCAGGTGGATGGTCAGGGTGGATGGTCAGGGTGTTTGGTCAGAGTGGTCAGGGTGGATGGTCAGGTGGTCAGGGTGGATGGTCAGGGTGGATGGTCAGGGTGGTGGTCAGGGTAGATGGTCAGGGTCAGGGTGGATGGTCAGAGTGGATGGTCATGGTAGATGGTCAGGGTCAGGGTGGATGGTCAGGGTGGATGGTCAGGGTGTTTGGTCAGGGTGGTTGATCAGGGCGGATGGTCAGGGTGGTTGATCAGGGTGGATGGTCAGGGTCAGGTGGATGGTCAGGGTGGATGGTCAGGGTAGATGGTCAGGGTAGATGGTCAGGGTGATGGTCAGGGTGGTCAGGGTGGATGGTCAGAGTAGATGGTCAGGGTGGATGGTCAGGGTGGATGGTCAGGGTGGATGGTCAGGGTGGATGGTCAGGGTGGATGGTCAGAGGGATGGTCAGGGTGTTTGGTCAGGTGGATGGTCAGGGTGGATGGTCAGGGTGGATGGTCAGAGTGGATGGTCAGGGTGGATGGTCAGGGTGGTTGGTCAGGGTGGATGGTCAGGGTGTTTGGTCAGGGTGGATGGTCAGGGTGGATGGTCAGGGTGTTTGGTCAGAGTAGATGGTCAGGGTAGATGGTCAGGGTAGATGGTCAGGGTCAGGGTGGATGGTCAGGGTGGATGGTCAGGGTGGATGGTCAGGGTGGATGGTCAGGGTGGATGGTCAGGGTGGATGGTCAGGGTGTTTGGTCAGAGTAGATGGTCAGGGTGTTTGGTCAGAGTGGATGATCAGGGTGGATGGTCAGGGTGGATGGTCAGGTCAGGGTGATGGTCAGGGTGATGGTCAGGGTGGATGGTCAGGGTGTTTGGTCAGGGTGGTTGATCAGGGCGGATGGTCAGGGTGGTTGATCAGGGTGGATGGTCAGGGTCAGGGTGGATGGTCAGGGTGGATGGTCATGGTGGATGGTCAGGGTGGTTGATCAGGGTGGATGGTCAGGGTCAGGGTGGATGGTCAGGGTGGATGGTCAGGGTGGATGGTCAGGGTGGATGGTCAGAGTAGATGGTCAGGGTAGATGGTCAGGGTGGATGGTCAGGGTGGATGGTCAGGGTGGATGGTCAGGGTGGATGGTCAGGGTGGATGGTCAGGGTGGTTGGTCAGGGTGGATGGTCAGGGTCAGGGTGGATGGTCAGGGTGGATGGTCAGGGTGGATGGTCAGGGTCAGGGTGGATGGTCAGGGTGGATGGTCAGGGTGGATGGTCAGGGTGGATGGTCAGGGTGGATGGTCAGGGTGGATGGTCAGAGTGGTCAGGGTGGTTGATCAGGGTGGATGGTCAGGGTCAGGGTAGATGGTCAGGGTAGATGGTCAGGGTAGATGGTCAGGGTGGATGGTCAGAGTAGATGGTCAGGGTAGATGGTCAGGGTGTTTGGTCAGGGTGGATGTTCAGGGTGTTTGGTCAGATGGTCAGGGTGGATGGTCAGGGTGTTTGGTCAGAGTGGTTAGGGTGGATGGTCAGGGTGTTTGGTCAGAGTGGTCAGGGTGGATGGTCAGAGTGGATGGTCAGGGTGGATGGTCAGGGTGGATGGTCAGAGTGGATGGTTAGGGTGGATGGTCAGGGTCAGGGTGGATGGTCAGGGTGGATGGTCAGGTGGTCAGGGTGGATGGTCAGGGTGGATGGTCAGGGTCAGGGTGTTTGGTCAGAGTGGTCAGGGTGGGTGGTCAGAGTGGATGGTCAGGGTGTGTGGTCAGGGTGTTTGGTCAGGGTGGATGGTCAGGGTGGATGGTCAGGGTGGATGGTCAGGTGGATGGTCAGAGTGTTTGGTCAGGGTGGATGGTCAGGGTCAGGGTGGATGGTCAGGGTCAGGGTGGATGGTCAGGGTGGATGGTCAGAGTGGTCAGGGTGGATGGTCAGGGTCAGGGTGTATGGTCAGGGTGGATGGTCAGGGTCAGGGTGTTTGGTCAGAGTGGTCAGGGTGGATGGTCAGAGTGGTCAGGGTGGTTGGTCAGGGTGGATGGTCAGGGTGGATGGTCAGGGTGGATGGTCAGGGTGGTTGGTCAGAGTGGTCAGGGTGGATGGTCAGGGTGGTTGGTCAGGGTGGATGGTCAGGGTGTTTGGTCAGAGTGGTCAGGGTGGATGGTCAGAGTGGATGGTCAGGGTGGATGGTCAGGGTGGATGGTCAGGGTGTTTGGTCAGGGTGATGGTCAGAGTGGATGATCAGGGTGGATGGTCAGGGTGGATGGTCAGAGTGGATGGTCAGGTGTTTGGTCAGGGTAGATGGTCAGGGTGGATGGTCAGGTGTGGTCAGGGTCAGGTGGTCAGGGTGGTCAGGGTGGATGGTCAGGGTGGATGGTCAGGGTGGATGGTCAGGGTGGATGGTCAGGGTGGTTGGTCAGAGTGGTCAGGGTGGATGGTCAGGGTGGATGGTCAGGGTGGATGGTCAGGGTGGATGGTCAGGGTGTTTGGTCAGAGTGGTCAGGGTGGAAGGTCAGAGTGGTCAGGGTGGTAGAGGGTGGTCAGGGTGGTTGGTCAGATGGTCAGGGTGGATGGTCAGGGTGGATGGTCAGGGTGGATGGTCAGGGTGGATGGTCAGGGTGGATGGTCAGGGTGGATGGTCAGGGTGGTTGGTCAGGTGTGGATAGGGTGGATGGTCAGGGTGGATGGTCAGGGTGGTTTGTCAGGGTGGATGGTCAGGGTGGATGGTCAGAGTGGTCAGGGTGGTGGTCAGGGTGGATGGTCAGGGTCAGGGTAGATGGTCAGGGTAGATGGTCAGGGTAGATGGTCAGGGTGGATGGTCAGGGTAGATGGTCAGGGTAGATGGTCAGGGTGTTTGGTCAGGGTGGATGGTCAGGGTGTTTGGTCAGATGGTCAGGGTGGATGGTCAGAGTGGATGGTCAGGGTGTGTGGTCAGGGTGTTGGTCAGGGTGGATGGTCAGGGTGGATGGTCAGGGTGGATGGTCAGGGTGGATGGTCAGGGTGTTTGGTCAGGGTGGATGGTCAGGGTCAGGGTGGATGGTCAGGGTCAGGGTGGATGGTCAGGGTGGATGGTCAGGGTCAGGGTGGGTCAGATGGTCAGGGTGGATGGTCAGAGATGGTCAGGGTGGATGGTCAGGGTGGATGGTCAGGGTGGATGGTCAGGGTGGATGGTCAGGGTGGTTGGTCAGGGTGGATGGTCAGGGTGGATGGTCAGGGTGGTCAGGGTGGATGGTCAGGGTGGTTGGTCAGAGTGGTCAGGGTGGATGGTCAGGGTAGTGGTCAGGGTGGATGGTCAGGGTGGATGGTCAGGGTGGTCAGGGTGGATGGTCAGGGTGGATGGTCAGGGTGGATGGTCAGGGTGGTTGGTCAGGGTGGATGGTCAGGGTGGTTGGTCAGGGTGGATGGTCAGGGTGGTTGGTCAGAGTGGTCAGGGTGGATGGTCAGGGTGTTTGGTCAGAGTGGTCAGGTGGATGGTCAGGGTCAGGGTGGATGGTCAGGGTGGATGGTCAGGGTGGTTGGTCAGGGTGTTTGGTCAGAGTGGTCAGGGTGGTAGGTCAGGGTGGTGGTCAGGGTGGTTGGTCAGGTGGTCAGGGTGGTTGGTCAGAGTGGTCAGGGTGGATGGTCAGGGTGGATGGTCAGGGTGGATGGTCAGGGTGGATGGTCAGGGTGGTTGGTCAGGGTGGTTTGTCAGGGTGGTTGGTCAGGGTGGATCAGGGTGGGTGGGTGGTCAGGGTGGTTGGTCAGGGTGGTTTGTCAGGGTGGATGGTCAGGGTGGATGGTCAGAGTGGTCAGGGTGGTTGATCAGGGTGGATGGTCAGGGTCAGGGTGGATGGTCAGGGTGGATGGTCAGGGTGGATGGTCAGGGTGGATGGTCAGGGTGGATGGTCAGGGTAGATGGTCAGGGTGGATGGTCAGGGTAGATGGTCAGGGAAGATGGTCAGGATGGATGGTCAGGGTAGATGGTCAGGGTAGATGGTCAGAGTGGATGGTCAGGGTAGATGGTCAGGGTCAGGGTGGATGGTCAGGGTGGATGGTCAGGGTGGATGGTCAGGGTAGATGGTCAGGGTCAGGGTGGATGGTCAGGGTCAGGGTAGATGGTCAGGGTAGATGGTCAGGGTCAGGGTAGATGGTCAGAGTAGATGGTCAGGGTCAGGGTGGATGGTCAGGGTCAGGGTAGATGGTCAGGGTCAGAGTGGATGGTCAGGGTGGTTGGTCAGGGTAGATGGTCAGGGTCAGGGTGGATGGTCAGGGTGGATGGTCAGGGTAGATGGTCAGGGTAGATGGTCAGGGTGGATGGTCAGAGTGGTCAGGGTGGATGGTCAGAGTAGATGGTCAGGGTGGATGGTCAGGGTGGATGGTCAGAGTAGATGGTCAGGGTGGATGGTCAGGGTGGATGGTCAGAGTAGATGGTCAGGGTAGATGGTCAGGGTGGATGGTCAGGGTCAGGGTGGATGGTCAGGGTCAGGGTGGATGGTCAGGGTAGATGGTCAGGGTAGATGGTCAGGGTAGATGGTCAGGGTGGATGGTCAGAGTGGTCAGGGTGGATGGTCAGAGTAGATGGTCAGGGTGGATGGTCAGGGTGGATGTTCAGGGTGGATGGTCAGGGTGGATGGTCAGAGTGGATGGTCAGGGTGGATGGTCAGGGTGGATGGTCAGAGTGGATGGTCAGGGTGTTTGGTCAGAGTGGATGGTCAGGGTGGATGGTCAGGGTGGTTGATCAGGGTGGATGGTCAGGGTGTTTGGTCAGAGTGGATGGTCAGGGTGGATGGTCAGGGTCAGGGTGTTTGGTCAGAGTGGTCAGGGTGGATGGTCAGGGTGGTCCCGGGGATCGAACCCACTACCCTGGATGGTCAGGGTGGATGGTCAGGGTGTTTGGTCAGGGTGTTTGGTCAGAGTGGTCAGGGTGGATGGTCAGGGTGGATGGTCAGGGTGGGTGGTCAGGGTGTTTGGTCAGAGTGTTCAGGGTGGTTGGTCAGGGTGGGTGGTCTTCAGGGTGGTTGATCAGGGTGGGTGGATGGTCAGGGTGGATGGTCAGAGTGGTCAGGGTGGATGGTCAGGGTGGTTGATCAGGGTGGATGGTCAGGGTGTTTGGTCAGAGTGGTCAGGGTGGATGGTCAGGGTGGGTGGTCAGGGTGGTTGGTCAGGGTGGTTGATCAGAGTGGTTAGGGTGGATGGTCAGGGTCAGGGTGGATGGTCAGGGTCAGGGTGGATGGTCAGGGTCAGGGTGGATGGTCAGGGTCAGGGTGGATGGTCAGGGTGGATGGTCAGGGTAGATGGTCAGGGTAGATGGTCAGAGTAGATGGTCAGGGTAGATGGTCAGGGTAGATGGTCAGGGTAGATGGTCAGGGTGGATGGTCAGGGTCAGGGTGGATGGTCAGGGTAGATGGTCAGGGTAGATGGTCAGGGTGGATGGTCAGAGTGGTCAGGGTGGATGGTCAGGGTCAGAGTAGATGGTCAGAGTAGATGGTCAGGGTGGATGGTCAGGGTGGATGGTCAGGGTGTTTGGTCAGAGTGGTCAGGGTGGATGGTCAGAGTGGTCAGGGTGGTTGGTCAGGGTGGATGGTCAGGGTGGTTGGTCAGGGTGGATGGTCAGGGTGGATGGTCAGGGTGTTTGGTCAGGGTGTTTGGTCAGAGTGGTCCGGGTGGTTGGTCAGAGTGGTCAGGGTGGATGGTCAGAGTGGTCAGGGTGGATGGTCAGGGTGGATGGTCAGGGTGTTTGGTCAGAGTGGTCAGGGTGGATGGTCAGAGTGGTCAGGGTGGATGGTCAGGGTGGATGGTCAGGGTGGATGGTCAGGGTAGATGGTCAGGGTCAGGGTGGATGGTCAGAGTGGATGGTCATGGTAGATGGTCAGGGTCAGAGTGGATGGTCAGGGTGGTTGATCAGGGTGTTTGGTCAGGGTGGTTGATCAGGGCGGATGGTCAGGGTGGTTGATCAGGGTGGATGGTCAGGGTCAGGGTGGATGGTCAGGGTAGATGGTCAGGGTAGATGGTCAGGGTAGATGGTCAGGGTAGATGGTCAGGGTGGTCAGGGTGGATGGTCAGAGTAGATGGTCAGGGTGGATGGTCAGGGTGGATGGTCAGGGTGGATGGTCAGGGTGGATGGTCAGGGTGGATGGTCAGAGTGGATGGTCAGGGTGTTTGGTCAGAGTGGATGGTCAGGGTGGATGGTCAGGGTGGATGGTCAGAGTGGATGGTCAGGGTGGATGGTCAGGGTGGTTGATCAGGGTGGATGGTCAGGGTGTTTGGTCAGGGTGGATGGTCAGGGTGGATGGTCAGGGTGTTTGGTCAGAGTAGATGATCAGAGTGGATGGTCAGGGTAGATGGTCAGGGTCAGGGTGGATGGTCAGGGTGGATGGTCAGGGTGGATGGTCAGGGTGGATGGTCAGGGTGGATGGTCAGGGTGGATGGTCAGGGTGTTTGGTCAGAGTAGATGGTCAGGGTGTTTGGTCAGAGTGGATGATCAGAGTGGATGGTCAGGGTGGATGGTCAGGGTCAGGGTAGATGGTCAGGGTGGATGGTCAGGGTGGATGGTCAGGGTGTTTGGTCAGGGTGGTTGATCAGGGCGGATGGTCAGGGTGGTTGATCAGGGTGGATGGTCAGGGTCAGGGTGGATGGTCAGGGTGGATGGTCATGGTGGATGGTCAGGGTGGTTGATCAGGGTGGATGGTCAGGGTCAGGGTGGATGGTCAGGGTGGATGGTCAGGGTGGATGGTCAGGGTGGATGGTCAGAGTAGATGGTCAGGGTAGATGGTCAGGGTGGATGGTCAGGGTGGATGGTCAGGGTGGATGGTCAGGGTGGATGGTCAGGGTGGTCAGGGTGGTTGATCAGGGTGGATGGTCAGGGTCAGGGTGGATGGTCAGGGTGGATGGTCAGGGTGGATGGTCAGGGTCAGGGTGGATGGTCAGGGTGGATGGTCAGGGTGGATGGTCAGGGTGGATGGTCAGGGTGGATGGTCAGGGTGGATGGTCAGAGTGGTCAGGGTGGTTGATCAGGGTGGATGGTCAGGGTCAGGGTAGATGGTCAGGGTAGATGGTCAGGGTAGATGGTCAGGGTGGATGGTCAGAGTAGATGGTCAGGGTAGATGGTCAGGGTGTTTGGTCAGGGTGGATGTTCAGGGTGTTTGGTCAGAGTGGTTAGGGTGGATGGTCAGGGTGTTTGGTCAGAGTGGTTAGGGTGGATGGTCAGGGTGTTTGGTCAGAGTGGTCAGGGTGGATGGTCAGAGTGGATGGTCAGGGTGGATGGTCAGGGTGGATGGTCAGAGTGGATGGTTAGGGTGGATGGTCAGGGTCAGGGTGGATGGTCAGGGTGGATGGTCAGAGTGGTCAGGGTGGATGGTCAGGGTGGATGGTCAGGGTCAGGGTGTTTGGTCAGAGTGGTCAGGGTGGGTGGTCAGAGTGGATGGTCAGGGTGTGTGGTCAGGGTGTTTGGTCAGGGTGGATGGTCAGGGTGGATGGTCAGGGTGGATGGTCAGGGTGGATGGTCAGAGTGTTTGGTCAGGGTGGATGGTCAGGGTCAGGGTGGATGGTCAGGGTCAGGGTGGATGGTCAGGGTGGATGGTCAGAGTGGTCAGGGTGGATGGTCAGGGTCAGGGTGTATGGTCAGGGTGGATGGTCAGGGTCAGGGTGTTTGGTCAGAGTGGTCAGGGTGGATGGTCAGAGTGGTCAGGGTGGTTGGTCAGGGTGGATGGTCAGGGTGGTTGGTCAGGGTGGATGGTCAGGGTGGTTGGTCAGAGTGGTCAGGGTGGATGGTCAGGGTGGTTGATCAGGGTGGATGGTCAGGGTGTTTGGTCAGAGTGGTCAGGGTGGATGGTCAGAGTGGATGATCAGGGTGGATGGTCAGGGTGGATGGTCAGGGTGTTTGGTCAGGGTAGATGGTCAGAGTGGATGATCAGGGTGGATGGTCAGGGTGGATGGTCAGAGTGGATGGTCATGGTGTTTGGTCAGGGTAGATGGTCAGGGTGGATGGTCAGGGTGGTCAGGGTGGTTGGTCAGGGTGGTTGATCAGGGTGGATGGTCAGGGTGGTTGGTCAGGGTGTTTGGTCAGAGTGGTTAGGGTGGATGGTCAGGGTGTTTGGTCAGAGTGGTCAGGGTGGATGGTCAGGGTCAGGGTGGATGGTCAGGGTGGATGGTCAGGGTGGTTGGTCAGGGTGTTTGGTCAGAGTGGTCAGGGTGGTAGGTCAGAGTGGTCAGGGTGGTAGGTCAGGGTGGTCAGGGTGGTTGGTCAGAGTGGTCAGGGTGGATGGTCAGGGTGGTTGGTCAGGGTGGATGGTCAGGGTGGATGGTCAGGGTGGTTGGTCAGGGTGGTTTGTCAGGGTGGTTGGTCAGGGTGGATAGGGTGGGTGGGTGGTCAGGGTGGTTGGTCAGGGTGGTTTGTCAGGGTGGATGGTCAGGGTGGATGGTCAGAGTGGTCAGGGTGGTTGATCAGGGTGGATGGTCAGGGTCAGGGTAGATGGTCAGGGTAGATGGCCAGGGTAGATGGTCAGGGTGGATGGTCAGAGTAGATGGTCAGGGTAGATGGTCAGGGTGTTTGGTCAGGGTGGATGTTCAGGGTGTTTGGTCAGAGTGGTCAGGGTGGGTGGTCAGAGTGGATGGTCAGGGTGTGTGGTCAGGGTGTTTGGTCAGGGTGGATGGTCAGGGTGGATGGTCAGGGTGGATGGTCAGGGTGGATGGTCAGAGTGTTTGGTCAGGGTGGATGGTCAGGGTCAGGGTGGATGGTCAGGGTCAGGGTGGATGGTCAGGGTGGATGGTCAGGGTCAGGGTGTTTGGTCAGAGTGGTCAGGGTGGATGGTCAGAGTGGTCAGGGTGGTTGGTCAGGGTGGATGGTCAGGGTGGTTGGTCAGGGTGGATGGTCAGGGTGGTTGGTCAGAGTGGTCAGGGTGGATGGTCAGGGTGGTTGATCAGGGTGGATGGTCAGGGTGTTTGGTCAGAGTGGTCAGGGTGGATGGTCAGAGTGGTCAGGGTGGATGGTCAGGGTGGATGGTCAGGGTGGTCAGGGTGGTTGGTCAGGGTGGTTGATCAGGGTGGATGGTCAGGGTGGTTGGTCAGGGTGGATGGTCAGGGTGGTTGGTCAGGGTGGATGGTCAGGGTGGTTGGTCAGGGTGTTTGGTCAGAGTGGTTAGGGTGGATGGTCAGGGTGTTTGGTCAGAGTGGTCAGGGTGGATGGTCAGGGTCAGGGTGGATGGTCAGGGTGGATGGTCAGGGTGGTTGGTCAGGGTGTTTGGTCAGAGTGGTCAGGGTGGTAGGTCAGAGTGGTCAGGGTGGTAGGTCAGGGTGGTCAGGGTGGTTGGTCAGAGTGGTCAGGGTGGATGGTCAGGGTGGTTGGTCAGGGTGGATGGTCAGGGTGGATGGTCAGGGTGGTTGGTCAGGGTGGTTTGTCAGGGTGGTTGGTCAGGGTGGATAGGGTGGGTGGGTGGTCAGGGTGGTTGGTCAGGGTGGTTTGTCAGGGTGGATGGTCAGGGTGGATGGTCAGAGTGGTCAGGGTGGTTGATCAGGGTGGATGGTCAGGGTCAGGGTAGATGGTCAGGGTAGATGGTCAGGGTAGATGGTCAGGGTGGATGGTCAGAGTAGATGGTCAGGGTAGATGGTCAGGGTGTTTGGTCAGGGTGGATGTTCAGGGTGTTTGGTCAGAGTGGTTAGGGTGGATGGTCAGGGTGTTTGGTCAGAGTGGTTAGGGTGGATGGTCAGGGTGTTTGGTCAGAGTGGTCAGGGTGGATGGTCAGAGTGGATGGTCAGGGTGGATGGTCAGGGTGGATGGTCAGAGTGGATGGTCAGGGTGGATGGTCAGGGTCAGGGTGGATGGTCAGGGTGGATGGTCAGAGTGGTCAGGGTGGATGGTCAGGGTGGATGGTCAGGGTCAGGGTGTTTGGTCAGAGTGGTCAGGGTGGGTGGTCAGAGTGGATGGTCAGGGTGTGTGGTCAGGGTGTTTGGTCAGGGTGGATGGTCAGGGTGGATGGTCAGGGTCAGGGTGGATGGTCAGGGTGGATGGTCAGAGTGTTTGGTCAGGGTGGATGGTCAGGGTCAGGGTGGATGGTCAGGGTCAGGGTGGATGGTCAGGGTGGATGGTCAGAGTGGTCAGGGTGGATGGTCAGGGTCAGGGTGTATGGTCAGGGTGGATGGTCAGGGTCAGGGTGTTTGGTCAGAGTGGTCAGGGTGGATGGTCAGAGTGGTCAGGGTGGTTGGTCAGGGTGGATGGTCAGGGTGGTTGGTCAGGGTGGATGGTCAGGGTGGTTGGTCAGAGTGGTCAGGGTGGATGGTCAGGGTGGTTGATCAGGGTGGATGGTCAGGGTGTTTGGTCAGAGTGGTCAGGGTGGATGGTCAGAGTGGATGGTCAGGGTGGATGGTCAGGGTGGATGGTCAGGGTGGTCAGGGTGGTTGGTCAGGGTGGATGGTCAGGGTGGATGGTCAGAGTGGATGGTCATGGTGTTTGGTCAGGGTAGATGGTCAGGGTGTTTGGTCAGAGTGGTCAGGGTGGATGGTCAGGGTGGATGGTCAGGGTGGTCAGGGTGGTTGGTCAGGGTGGATGGTCAGGGTGGTTGGTCAGGGTGTTTGGTCAGAGTGGTTAGGGTGGATGGTCAGGGTGTTTGGTCAGAGTGGTCAGGGTGGATGGTCAGGGTGGATGGTCAGGGTGTTTGGTCAGAGTGGTCAGGGTGGTAGGTCAGAGTGGTCAGGGTGGTAGGTCAGGGTGGTCAGGGTGGATGGTCAGGGTCAGGGTGGATGGTCAGGGTGGATGGTCAGGGTGGTTGGTCAGGGTGTTTGGTCAGAGTGGTCAGGGTGGTAGGTCAGAGTGGTCAGGGTGGTAGGTCAGGGTGGTCAGGGTGGTTGGTCAGAGTGGTCAGGGTGGATGGTCAGGGTGGTTGGTCAGGGTGGATGGTCAGGGTGGTTGGTCAGGGTGGATGGTCAGGGTGGATGGTCAGGGTGGTTGGTCAGGGTGGTTTGTCAGGGTGGTTGGTCAGGGTGGATAGGGTGGGTGGGTGGTCAGGGTGGTTGGTCAGGGTGGTTTGTCAGGGTGGATGGTCAGGGTGGTTGGTCAGGGTGGATGGTCAGGGTGGTTGGTCAGGGTGGTTGGTCAGGGTGGTTGGTCAGGGTGGATGGTCAGGGTGGACGGTCAGGGTGGATGGATGGTCAGGGTGGTCAGGGTGGTTGGTCAGGGTGGTTTGTCAGGGTGGATGGTCAGGGTGGATGGTCAGGGTGGGTGGTCAGGGTGGGTGGGTGGTCAGGGTGGTTGGTCAGGATGGTTGGTCAGGATGGTTGGTCAGGATGACTGGTCAGACATGTAACGTGAACGTCTAGCAACCCAAAGGTTGCGTGTTTGAATCTCATCATGTGGTCCCTAAGAGGAAACGAGGAACTGGAGAGGAACGACTGAGAGCGTTTCCAGATGTGAATTTACAGTGGGTGGAGAAGAAATCATGTTACAGGAGAACCTTTATGTAAAAGCAACACAAGACCGTAAAATATATATTCTTTGGAGGAGGAAACCACTCTTTATGACCTCACCTCTCTGGAATCTCTTTATGACCACACCTCTCTGGAATCTCTTTATGACCACACCTCTCTAGAACTTCTTTGTGGCCTCACCCCTCTAGAACCTCTCTTGAACCTCTTTATGACCTCACCTCTCTAGAACCTCTTTATGACCTCACCTCTCTAGAACCTCTCTTTCGCTACATCATTCTTCATCAGAAATATTTTTTCATTTGACCAAAAAAAAACATTTTTCTCCTTCATTAATAAATGGATAGCAGCACCTTACTGCTGGGTCTGAATAGTGTGTCTGTGAGGCTGGTAGACTGCAGGAAAATACTGAGGCTGAGTGGAACTACAAGAAGAGGAGGGAGATAAGACACAAAAGTAAGTTCTGTAGTTTATTTTGAACAAAATAAAATAGATCTTCCCCCTGGTGTCTGTTCCCCAGGACAACCTGCTGAGTCCTGTTACGTTGACAATTAAGACACCGTTGTCCCTAGAGCACACAAATAACTATACCTACCTTGGCCTAAACATCAACACCACAGATAACTTATAAGGGCAAGTAGAGATACTGGGGTGCAGTAACAGTATGGGGATGCGGTAGTTGGATGGGCTATTTACAGATGGGCTATGTACGGGTGCAGTGATCTGTGAGCTGCTCTGACAGCTGGTGCTTAAAGATATAATCTATATATATAAAGACTTCTATAAGGGCAAGACCCAGATGCAGATGGTTCGAGTCTCTGATATTCATTATAATCCAAGAGATCATAACCAGGTCAGAGTCCAGGAGGTACAGAGTGGCAGACAGGTTCAGTGTCAAGGCAGGCAAGAGATCATAACCAGGTCAGAGTCCAGGAGGTACAGAGTGGCAGACAGGTTCAGTGTCAAGGCAGGCAAGAGATCATAACCAGGTCAGAGTCCAGGAGGTACAGAGTGGCAGACAGGTTCAGTGTCAAGGCAGGCAAGGGTCAAAAGTAGGAGAACTAGAAAAACAGCAATAAGGAAAAACAGGCGCACGGAAAACCACGCTGGTTGACAAGACAAGACAAACTGGCAACAGTCAAACAGGGAATACAGGAATAAGTACTCAGGGACTAATGGGGAAAACAGGTGATACCTGTGACATCACAGAGCCTTCACCTACAGAGATAGGTGACATCACAGAGCCTTCACCTACAGAGATAGGTGACATCACAGAGCCTTCACCAACAGGGATAGGTGACATCACAGAGCCTTCACCTACAGAGATAGGTGCCATCACAGAGCCTTCACCTACAGAGATAGGTGCCATCACAGAGCCTTCACCTACAGAGATAGGTGACATCACAGAGCCTTCACCTACAGAGATAGGTGCCATCACAGAGCCTTCACCTACAGAGATAGGTGACATCACAGAGCCTTCACCTACAGAGATAGGTGACATCACAGAGCCTTCACCTACAGAGATAGGTGACATCACAGAGCCTTCACCTACAGAGATAGGTGACATCACAGAGCCTTCACCTACAGAGAGAGGTGACATCACAGAGCCTTCACCTACAGAGAGAGGTGACATCACAGAGCCCCAGGAGAGCAGCACATTTAGACCCAACCAAATTATGAGAAAGCAACAAAGATAACTATTTGACACAATGGAAATAATTAACCAAAAAAGGAAATTAGGTTATTATTTGTCCCTAAACAGAGAGTACACAATTAAGAAAATCCTTGACTATGTGCCCACTGCCCACAAACTGAGGTGGAAACCGAGCTGCACTTCGTAAACCACATTAGAGATACATATTTCCCACAAATCACAGACCCACAAAGATTTTTTAAATTTTTTTTTTTAATCCAACATTGATGAACTCCCATATCTATTAGGTGAAATACCACAGTGTGAAATCACAGCAGCAAGATGTATGGCCCGTTGCCATGAGAACAGGGCAACCAGTGGAGAACAAACAACTGTAAATATTACCTATATTTATATGTGTATTTATCTACCTACTGTTCCTACTACAACTATTTGCACATTGCTAAAACACTGTTAATATAACATTTGACATGTCTTTTATTTTTTTTTTTTACATTTTTGAGTAGAGAGAGACAGAGAGAGAGAGAGAGAGAGAGAGAGCGAGAGGGGGAGAGAGAGAGGGAGACAGAGAGAGAGAGATAGAGAGAGGGGGAGAGAGAGAGAGAGAGAGAGAGAGAGAGAGAGAGAGAGAGAGAGAGAGGGGGGAGAGAGAGAGAGAGAGGGGAGAGAGAGAGAGAGAGACAGAGAGAGAGAGAGAGAGAGAGAGAAAGAGAGACAGACAGAGAGAGAGAGAGAGAGAGAGAGAGAGGGGGAGAGAGAGAGGGGAGAGAGAGAGAGAGAGAGAGAGAGGGGGAGAGAGAGACAGAGAGAGAGAGACAGAGAGAGAGAGAGAGAGAGAGAGAGAGAGAGAGAGAGAGAGAGAGAGAGAGAGAGAGACAGACAGACAGAGAGAGAGAGAGAGAGAGAGAGAGAGAGAGAGAGAGAGAGAGAGACAGACAGAGAGAGGCCTGAATGTTTCAGACCATCACTTTGTATTTGCATTAATCAATGCATGGTTCCCTTTATGTACCTTTCATATAATGTTATAATATTATAACTGAAATATATATATATATATATATTTTTTTAAACAAATCGTTAAAAGTGATTCACTTTTTGTATCTAAATAAAATAAAATGTTTCCCCTCAAAATGCGTTAAACCAGCAGATGGCTGCTGGCTGTGACGTCTTATTTAGTGGACGGAACTCTTCTTTTAAACAACAGCTCGTCAGCCATCTCGGAAACCAAAAATAGCTGAAACATTAAAGCTCTCTTTAACGCTTTCTGGTATATTAGCCACGGTGTTTCGACACATTTATGTCATCTAGTTAGTATCACAATTAATGTAATATTTACGTTGTTGTTTTTGGTCAGCTAGCTGGCTGGTTGAGTTAGCATTAGCCTAGCTAGCTAACATCTCCGACCATGAGGTCACTGAGCTGCTCTCCTCTTAAAGAAGTGAAAGAGGAGGAGGAGGAGGAGGCTGTTACAGTGAAACAAGAAGAGGAAGACGTTTCAGTGAAAGAAGAGGAAGACGCGTTCAGAGTGAAAGAGGAGGAGGATGTTACAGTAAAAGAAGAGGAGGAAGAGATGGACATTTCAGTGAAAGAAGAGGAAGAAGCGTTCCGAGTGAAAAAGGAGGAGGATGTTAAGGTGAAAGAGGAGGAAGAGAAAGAGGAGGATACCGTTTTTGCAATGAAGGAGGAAGGAGAGATAACTGTCATACTGGAGGAGGAAGAGGATGAGATTGGAGATCTGATTAACACCAGTAAGTATTGTCCTAACAGTAGCGCACACTATGAATGCCTCATGAGATTTAGTTCAACTGTCGCAGCCCATCAGAAACCCCAAATAAAAGCTTGTTTTTACTCTGTAAACTAATTAAATGTAAACCAACACTGTATAGCCTCAACATGGTTAAAACTATAATGTTGATATCATGGATGGTTTGCATCCATAGGTCTGTCTATGAATTTGAGAGCGGTTACTTAAGTGATAATGCTCAAGAAGCTGGTGTTTGTTGTATATTGGCACGGGTGTTGTTCGTCTGGGCCTGCAAACCGTGCCAATATATCCAACAAAACACCGGCTTCAATGGGAATTATCAGTTTTATACAACGGGTTACCAACATATTCAAATAATGATTGACATATTTTCATTAAAAACGTAATTTTGATTAATTTATTCATACTGTTTCATCCTTCCACAATTATATAGTCCAGACACAAATCTAGGGTCGCTATAGACGCGACCCAGTCGTTCGTTCTTTTTGATCTATATCTATAGTCGCGACCCAGTCGTTCGTTCTTTTTGTTCTATATCTATAGACGCGAACCAGTCGTTCGTTCTTTTTGTTCTGTATCTATAGACGCGAACCAGTCGTTCGTTCTTTTTGTTCTGTATCTATAGACGCGACCCAGTCGTTCGTTCTTTTTGTTCTGTATCTATAGACGCGACCCAGTCGTTCGTTCTTTTTGTTCTGTATCTATAGACGCGACCCAGTCGTTCGTTCTTTTTGATCTATATCTATAGACGCGACCCAGTCGTTCGTTCTTTTTGTTCTGTATCTATAGACGCGACCCAGTCGTTCGTTCTTTTTGTTCTGTATCTATAGACGCGAACCAGTCGTTCGTTCTTTTTGTTCTGTATCTATAGACGCGAACCAGTCGTTCGTTCTTTTTGTTCTGTATCTATAGACGCGACCCAGTCGTTCGTTCTAAATGTTCCATTGCCATACTGACTGGTAAAGTTCTTATCCCTCGCTTGCTATCTAGCCAACTACGGCTAATTTACAGTCACGTCAAACAGTACAGCCAGGCAGAATAACAGCAAAGTAGCTGCATTTGTTTAAGCTGTTTTCTAGTGACATTTATTTGGATGAATCCATAACAATGAGATGAGGCACGATTTCACCTGGAATAGAAAATAAAAATGCAATTTTTCAATGTACATTAAAAGGGGGTATTACAGGAAAAGTAAATAGAAAAAGGTCAAATGAAACGAAGTGCATTTTGTTTGCAGTCGTTCCGGCTTCAGTTAGCCATAGTTGACCATGCTATATATGATGCCAGCTGATTCATGATTTCGACTGGATGAGAAACGCTACCTGCCTCTCTCTCTCTCGTCCAGACCCCTACACAAACAATGTTGCAAATGTCAGAGAGACAGACAGAAAGGTTTATACAAATCTCCATTGTTGAAAACTAAATGTTAGTCTAAAAGACATGTGAGATAATGTCTAGATGCTTTTTATAGTGGAGATCAAGTTTATAAATTGCCTGGCTGGGCTGATGAGACAGTGGAGTACATTTTCATTTTAATGTCATAGATTTAGCCGGTGGTAACTTGTGGAATAGACACCAGCTGGAATGCGGTTTTAACCAATCAGCATTCAGGATTAGACCCACCTGTTGTATAAATTTCTCCACGCCCATTCTTCAGTTTATTAGCGAGACGCTTTATCGTTTCAGCTGCAGATTCCTATCCAAGATTTAATCAGCAACAAAATGGCCACTCTGCTGCAAGGAATGTCCAGAATATTTTGGTGTCTCATTCCCTATGCTGGTGAAGACACTTATGTCGTGTTCCATGTTGGATCTAATATCTCTAGTAATGAGACAGTTATCCTCCATGTTGGATCTAATATCTCTAGTAATGAGACAGTTATCCTCCATGTTGGATCTAATATCTCTAGTAATGAGACAGTTATCCTCCATGTTGGATCTAATATCTCTAGTAATGAGACACTTATCCTCCATGTTGGATCTAATATCTCTAGTAATGAGACAGTTATCCTCCATGTTGGATCTAATATCTCTAGTAATGAGACAGTTATCCTCCATGTTGGATCTAATATCTCTAGTAATGAGACAGTTATCCTCCATGTTGGATCTAATATCTCTAGTAATGAGACAGTTATCCTCCATGTTGGATCTAATATCTCTAGTAATGAGACAGTTATCCTCCATGTTGGATCTAATACCTCTAGTAATGAGATAGTTATCCTCCATGTTGGATCTAATATCTCTAGTAGTAAGACACTTATCCTCCATGTTGGATCTAATATCTTTAGCAATTAGACAGTTATCCTCCATGTTGGATCTAATATCTCTATTAATGAGACACTTATCCTCCATGTTGGATCTAGTATCCCTAGTAGTAAAACACTTATCCTCCATGTTGGATCTAATATCTCTAGTAATGAGACAGTTATCCTTCATGTTGGATCTAATATCTCTAGTAGTAAGACAAATATCCTCCATGTTGGATCTAATATCTTTAGCAATAAGACACTTATCCTCCATGTTGGATCTAATATCTCTAGTAATGAGACAGTTATCCTCCATGTTGGATCTAATATCTCTAGTAATGAGACAGTTATCCTCCATGTTGGATCTAATATCCCTGGTAGTAAGACACTTATCCTCCATGTTGGATCTAATATCCCTAGTAGTAAACACTTATCCTTCATGTTGGATCTAATATCTCTAGCAATAAGACAGTTATCGTCCATGTTGGATCTAATATCTCTAGTAATGAGACAGTTATCCTCCATGTTGGATCTAATATCTCTAGTAATGAGACAGTTATCCTCCATGTTGGATCTAATATCTCTAGTAATGAGACAGTTATCCTCCATGTTGGATCTAATATCTCTAGTAATGAGACAGTTATCCTCCATGTTGGATCTAATACCTCTAGTAATGAGATAGTTATCCTCCATGTTGGATCTAATATCTCTAGTAGTAAGACACTTATCCTCCATGTTGGATCTAATATCTTTAGCAATTAGACAGTTATCCTCCATGTTGGATCTAATATCTCTATTAATGAGACACTTATCCTCCATGTTGGATCTAGTATCCCTAGTAGTAAAACACTTATCCTCCATGTTGGATCTAATATCTCTAGTAATGAGACAGTTATCCTTCATGTTGGATCTAATATCTCTAGTAGTAAGACAAATATCCTCCATGTTGGATCTAATATCTTTAGCAATAAGACACTTATCCTCCATGTTGGATCTAATATCTCTAGTAATGAGACAGTTATCCTCCATGTTGGATCTAATATCTCTAGTAATGAGACAGTTATCCTCCATGTTGGATCTAATATCCCTGGTAGTAAGACACTTATCCACCATGTTGGATCTAATATCCCTGGTAGTAAGACACTTATCCTCCATGTTGGATCTAATATCCCTAGTAGTAAACACTTATCCTTCATGTTGGATCTAATATCTCTAGCAATAAGACAGTTATCGTCCATGTTGGATCTAATATCTCTAGCAATAAGACAGTTATGCTCCATGTTGGATCTAATATCTTTAGCAATAAGACACTTATCCTCCATGTTGGATCTAGTATCTCTAGCAATAAGACAGTTATCCTCCATGTTGGATCTAATATCTTTAGCAATAAGACACTTATCCTCCATGTTGGATCTAATATCTCTAGTAATGAGACAGTTATCCTCCATGTTGGATCTAATATCTCTAGTAATGAGACAGTTATCCTCCATGTTGGATCTAATATCTCTAGTAATGAGACACTTATCCTCCATGTTGGATCTAATATCCCTAGTAGTAAGACACTTATCCTCCATGTTGGATCTAATATCTCTAGTAATGAGACAGTTATCCTCCATGTTGGATCTAATATCTCTAGTAATGAGACAGTTATCCTCCATGTTGGATCTAATATCTCTAGTAATGAGACAGTTATCCTTCATGTTGGATCTAATATCTCTAGTAGTAAGACAAATATCCTCCATGTTGGATCTAATATCTTTAGCAATAAGACACTTATCCTCCATGTTGGATCTAATATCTCTAGTAATGAGACAGTTATCCTCCATGTTGGATCTAATATCTCTATTAATGAGACACTTATCCTCCATGTTGGATCTAATATCCCTGGTAGTAAGACACTTATCCACCATGTTGGATCTAATATCCCTGGTAGTAAGACACTTATCCTCCATGTTGGATCTAATATCCCTAGTAGTAAACACTTATCCTTCATGTTGGATCTAATATCTCTAGCAATAAGACAGTTATCCTCCATGTTGGATCTAATATCTTTAGCAATAAGACAGTTATCCTCCATGTTGGATCTAATATCTCTAGCAATAAGACAGTTATGCTCCATGTTGGATCTAATATCTTTAGCAATAAGACACTTATCCTCCATGTTGGATCTAGTATCTCTAGCAATAAGACAGTTATCCTCCATGTTGGATCTAATCTCTTTAGCAATAAGACACTTATCCTCCATGTTGGATCTAATATCTCTAGTAATGAGACAGTTATCCTCCATGTTGGATCTAATATCTCTAGTAATGAAACCGTTATCCTCCATGTTGGATCTAATATCTCTAGTAATGAGACACTTATCCTCCATGTTGGATCTAATATCCCTAGTAGTAAGACACTTATTCTCCATGTTGGATCTAATATCTCTAGTAATGAGACACTTATCCTCCATGTTGGATCAAATATCCCTAGTAGTAAGACACCTATCCTCCATGTTGGATCTAATATCTTTAGCAATGAGACAGTTATCCTCCATGTTGGATCTAATATCTTTAGCAATGAGACAGTTATCCTCCATGTTGGATCTAATATCTTTAGCAATAAGACACTTATCCTCCATGTTGGATCTAATATCTTTAGCAATAAGACAGTTATGCTCCATGTTGGATCTAATATCTCTAGTAGTAAGACACTTATCAAATCAAATCAAATCAAATCAAATTTATTTATATAGCCCTTCGTACATCAGCTGATATCTCAAAGTGCTGTACAGAAACCCAGCCTAAAACCCCAAACAGCAAACAATGCAGGTGTAAAAGCACGGTGGCTAGGAAAAACTCCCTAGAAAGGCCAAAACCTAGGAAGAAACCTAGAGAGGAACCGGGCTATGTGGGGTGGCCAGTCCTCTTCTGGCTGTGCCGGGTAGAGATTATAACAGAACATGACCAAGATGTTCAAATGTTCATAAATGACCAGCATGGTCAAATAATAATAAGGCAGAACAGTTGAAACTGGAGCAGCAGCACAGTCAGATGGACTGGGGACAGCAAGGAGCCATCATGTCAGGTAGTCCTGGGGCACGGTCCTAGGGCTCAGGTCCTCCGAGAGAGAGAAAGAAAGAGAGAATTAGAGAGAGCATATGTGGGGTGGCCAGTCCTCTTCTGGCTGTGCCAGGTGGAGATTATAACAGAACGTGGCCAAGATGTTCAAATGTTCATAAATGACCAGCATGGTTGAATAATAGTAAGGCAGAACAGTTGGATCTAATATCTCTAGTAGTAAGACACTTATCCTCCATGTTGGATCTAATATCCCTAGTAGTAAGACAGTTATCCTCCATGTTGGATCTAATATCTTTAGCAATAAGACAGTTATCCTCCATGTTGGATCTAATCTCTTTAGCAATAAGACACTTATCCTCCATGTTGGATCTAATATCTCTAGTAATGAGACAGTTATCCTCCATGTTGGATCTAATATCTCTAGTAATGAAACCGTTATCCTCCATGTTGGATCTAATATCTCTAGTAATGAGACACTTATCCTCCATGTTGGATCTAATATCCCTAGTAGTAAGACACTTATTCTCCATGTTGGATCTAATATCTCTAGTAATGAGACACTTATCCTCCATGTTGGATCAAATATCCCTAGTAGTAAGACACCTATCCTCCATGTTGGATCTAATATCTTTAGCAATGAGACAGTTATCCTCCATGTTGGATCTAATATCTTTAGCAATGAGACAGTTATCCTCCATGTTGGATCTAATATCTTTAGCAATAAGACACTTATCCTCCATGTTGGATCTAATATCTTTAGCAATAAGACAGTTATGCTCCATGTTGGATCTAATATCTCTAGTAGTAAGACACTTATCAAATCAAATCAAATCAAATCAAATTTATTTATATAGCCCTTCGTACATCAGCTGATATCTCAAAGTGCTGTACAGAAACCCAGCCTAAAACCCCAAACAGCAAACAATGCAGGTGTAAAAGCACGGTGGCTAGGAAAAACTCCCTAGAAAGGCCAAAACCTAGGAAGAAACCTAGAGAGGAACCGGGCTATGTGGGGTGGCCAGTCCTCTTCTGGCTGTGCCGGGTAGAGATTATAACAGAACATGACCAAGATGTTCAAATGTTCATAAATGACCAGCATGGTCAAATAATAATAAGGCAGAACAGTTGAAACTGGAGCAGCAGCACAGTCAGATGGACTGGGGACAGCAAGGAGCCATCATGTCAGGTAGTCCTGGGGCACGGTCCTAGGGCTCAGGTCCTCCGAGAGAGAGAAAGAAAGAGAGAATTAGAGAGAGCATATGTGGGGTGGCCAGTCCTCTTCTGGCTGTGCCAGGTGGAGATTATAACAGAACGTGGCCAAGATGTTCAAATGTTCATAAATGACCAGCATGGTTGAATAATAGTAAGGCAGAACAGTTGGATCTAATATCTCTAGTAGTAAGACACTTATCCTCCATGTTGGATCTAATATCCCTAGTAGTAAGACAGTTATCCTCCATGTTGGATCTAATATCTTTAGCAATAAGACAGTTATCCTCCATGTTGGATCTAATATCTTTAGCACTAAGACACTTATCCTCCATGTTGGATCTAATATCTTTAGCAATGAGACAGTTATCCTCCATGTTGGATCTAATATCTTTAGCAATAAGACACTTATCCTCCATGTTGGATCTAATATCTCTAGTAGTAAGACACCTATCCTCCATGTTGGATCTAATATCTCTAGTAATGAGACAGTTATCCTCCATGTTGGATCTAATATCTCTAGTAATGAGACACTTATCCTCCATGTTGGATCTAATATCTCTAGTAATGAGACAGTTATCCTCCATGTTGGATCTAATATCTCTATTAATGAGACAATTATCCTCCATGTTGGATCTAATATCCCTGGTAGTAAGACACTTATCCACCATGTTGGATCTAATATCCCTGGTAGTAAGACACTTATCCTCCATGTTGGATCTAATATCTTTAGCAATAAGACACTTATCCTCCATGTTGGATCTAATATCTTTAGCAATAAGACACTTATCCTCCATGTTGGATCTAATATCTTTAGCAATAAGACACTTATCCTCCATGTTGGATCTAATATCTTTAGCAATAAGACACTTATCCTCCATGTTGGATCTAATGTCTTTAGCAATAAGACACTTATCCTCCATGTTGGATCTAATATCTTTAGCAATAAGACAGTTATCCTCCATGTTTGATCTAATATCTCTAGCACTAAGACACTTATCCTCCATGTTGGATCTAATATCTTTCTTCAGAGATGCCTTATTAAAACAAGAGACTGAGGTCGCAGTAGAAGGTCACGGGGTTAACCGTCTGACTCTGTCGTTCACACAGGAGAGACACGTGACAATCGTGGATCCTCTGGGGAGCCTCAACGACATCATGACTCTGACGAGGCAGAGGAGAGTCTCTCCGCATCAGAACACCTCAAGAAACACCAGCGGAGACTCAAAACGAAAACTCACTGCTGCTCTGATTGTGGGAAAGGTTACAAATATTCATCAGCTCTTAAAAAACACCAGAGGTTCCACACCGGAGAGAAAGTATACCACTGCTCAGACTGTGGGAGGAGGTTTACTTCCTCAGTCGGAATGCAATTACACCAGAGAACCCACACCGGAGAGAAACCGTACCACTGCTCAGATTGCGGGATGGGTTTTACTACCTCATGTAGACTGATATCACATCAGAGAATCCACACTGGAGAGAAACCATACATCTGCTCTGACTGTGGGATGAGTTTTACAACCTCAGGTGGAATGATATCACACCAGAGAGTACACACTGAGAAGACTTTTGCTGCCCGGACAGCCCTGGCTACTCACAAACGAATCCACACTCGGGAGAAACCGTTTCACTGCTCCGACTGTGGAATGAGCTATATTACCTTCAGCGGCCTGAAAACACACCAGGCTAAACATACCGGGGAGAAACCGTATAGCTGTGATGTATGTGGGGATAGTTTTTCTCTCTCCACAACCCTATCTATTCATAAACGAATACACACAGGTGAGAAACCTTACCACTGCCTTGACTGTGGAATTAGCTTTTCTGCCTCAAGTGGCCTGAGAAGACACCAGAGAAAACATACAGGAGAGAAGCCTTATAGCTGTGATCAGTGTGGGAAGGGTTTTCTTCGATCAGACTCCCTGGCAAAACACAAGGCAAGAGCCACAGAGTGTGGAATGATCTCCAATACTCGACCTGGGTAGTAGAACAGAGTGTGGAATGATCTCCAATACTCGACCTGGGTAGTAGAACAGAGTGTGGAATGATCTCCAATACTCGACCTGGGTAGTAGAACAGAGTGTGGAATGATCTATTTGTGATAACTTTTGATGTGTGTGTGTGTGTGTGTGTGTGTGTGTGTGTGTGTGTGTGTGTGTGTGTGTGTGTGTGTGTGTGTGTGTGTGTGTGTGTGTGTGTGTGTGTGTGTGTGTGTTCAACTTGTATTTAAAAATCCTACCACTTTTGATTGATCTAATGTCTAATGATCCCAATTTAAATGTTGTAAATGGTGGAACATTTATAGAAAATGTTATAGATGGAGCATCAGCACAATAAATGTGATGTTTTGGTGTAGTTGGAGACACTAGAAGCTTTCACATTCCAGATGTTGCTGCATATTAACAGAAAAATGAGTTTCTAATATCATGTAGCCTCCGACTCCAAGTTTCACTGGCGTTGCTCTCCAAAACCCTGAGGAAGTTCATGTTGGAAAAGTAGGTATGAAAGCATCACGATGCTGGCTGATTGGCTGAGAGTATTTGCCATTTTTCCAAATCAACCATCATTTACACCCCTCTTCAGAAACAGAGTAAGCTAAGAAAACTCATTTCAGTCTTCTAGAAACCCTGGGACCCTGACCCTGGGACCCTAACCCTGGAATCCTGACCCTGGGACCCTAACCCTGGAACACTAACCCTGGGACCCTGACCCTGGAACCCTAACCCTGGAATCCTGACCCTGGGACCCTAACCCTGGAACACTAACCCTGGGACCCTGACCCTGGAACCCTAACCCTGGAATCCTGACCCTGGGACCCTAACCCTGGAACACTAACCCTGGGACCCTGACCCTGGGACCCTAATCCCTTTCCCTGGAACACTAACCCTGGGACCCTGACCCTGGGACCCTAACCCCTTTCCCTGGGTAAACTCGGAACATTGTTATACGTGTAAGTAAATAAAGGAGTGGAATAGAGACTGTTTTTATGTCAAGAGGTTAATGGGTCTCTATAGAAAGACAGATGCTAGCCTAGCTGGGTACGTTAGCTTGCTAGACTAGCTGGGTAATGGCTGTGGAATGTGTTGGGTGGACTGGAGGAGATCACAGGATTACTATAGGGGAAGCGGATGGACATCTGTGGATTAGGCGAAAGAGGGGTTGAGGTCAGGTCAGATCCCCTGAAGGGAGTAATTACGGTTCATTACCCTATTACCCTGTCAAACAATTAGATGTAAGGATTGGAGAGGAGTGTCCCAAGTGGTGTGTATATACTGGTGATGGTGGAAACATGTTGTTGTCTGAATTACAGCTGTAACGACCCTTTGGGAGAAAATTAAACTTGCTTAAGCTTCTCTAGTGTCTGTGAGTTATTTACTCTGAAAAACAGATGGTTTGAATATTCCAGTCCATCAATGATGATTCCCAATCAAAATTTACTGAGCTTCAGAAATTATCACAAAAAAAAACAATGAATATATGAGTTGTGCAAGGTTGGTAGAGTCTTATTCAAAACCCAACCAACCAAATAAAAGAGACCCAGAAAACCTAAGCTTATGCCAGTGTGGCTATCAAGAATGATGCAGTGACCAAAAGATTATCAGAGGGATTTTCAGGCTGAACTGATGGTGAGTCCATTTCGAAGACAGCTGAGAAGTGATGCTATACCATAGATTATTTTTTCCCTTCACAACAAAACATTCTTAACATTAGTTAGCTTGCTAGCCTAGCTGGGTAAGTTAGCTTGCTAGCCTGGCTGGGTAAGTTAGTTTGCTAGCCTGGCTGGGTAAGTTAGCTTGCTAGCCTGGCCGGGTAAGTTTGCTTGCTAGCCTGGCCGGGTAAGTTAGCTTGCTAGCCTGGCCGGGTAAGTTAGCTTGCTAGCCTGGCTGGGTAAGTTAGTTTGCTAGCCTGGCTGGGTAAGTTAGTTTGCTAGCCTGGCTGGGTAAGTTAGCTTGCTAGCCTGGCTGGGTAAGTTAGCTTGCTAGACTGGCTGGGTAAGTTAGCTTGCTAGCCTGGCTGGCTGGGTAAGTTAGCTTGCTAGCCTGGCTGGGTAAGTTAGCTTGCTAGCCTGGCTGGGTAAGTTAGCTTGCTAGCCTGGCTGGGTAAGTTAGTTTGCTAGCCTGGCTGGGTAAGTTAGCTTGCTAGCCTGGCTGGGTGAGTTAGCTTGCTAGCCTGGCTGGGTGAGTTAGCTTGCTAGCCTGGCTGGGTAAGTTAGCTTGCTAGCCTGGCTGGGTGAGTTAGCTTGCTAGCCTGGCTGGGTGAGTTAGCTTGGTAGCCTGGCTGGGTAAGTTAGCTTGCTAGCCTGGCTGGGTGAGTTAGCTTGCTAGCCTGGGCCTGGCTGGGTGAGTTAGCTTGCTAGCCTGGCTGGGTGAGTTAGCTTGCTAGCCTGGCTGGGTGAGTTAGCTTGCTAGCCTGGCTGGGTAAGTTAGCTTGCTAGCCTGGCCGGGTAAGTTTGCTTGCTAGCCTGGCCGGGTAAGTTAGCTTGCTAGCCTGGCTGGGTAAGTTAGCTTGCTAGCCTGGCTGGGTAAGTTAGTTTGCTAGCCTGGCTGGGTAAGTTAGTTTGCTAGCCTGGCTGGGTAAGTTAGCTTGCTAGCCTGGCTGGGTAAGTTAGCTTGCTAGACTGGCTGGGTAAGTTAGCTTGCTAGCCTGGCTGGGTAAGTTAGCTTGCTAGCCTGGCTGGGTAAGTTAGCTTGCTAGCCTGGCTGGGTAAGTTAGCTTGCTAGCCTGGCTGGGTAAGTTAGTTTGCTAGCCTGGCTGGGTAAGTTAGCTTGCTAGCCTGGCTGGGTGAGTTAGCTTGCTAGCCTGGCTGGGTGAGTTAGCTTGCTAGCCTGGCTGGGTAAGTTAGTTTGCTAGCCTGGCTGGGTGAGTTAGCTTGCTAGCCTGGCTGGGTGAGTTAGCTTGCTAGCCTGGCTGGGTGAGTTAGCTTGCTAGCCTGGCTGGGTAAGTTAGCTTGCTAGCCTGGCTGGGTAAGTTAGCTTGCTAGACTGGCTGGGTAAGTTAGCTTGCTAGCCTGGCTGGGTAAGTTAGCTTGCTAGCCTGGCTGGGTAAGTTAGCTTGCTAGCCTGGCTGGGTAAGTTAGCTTGCTAGCCTGGCTGGGTAAGTTAGCTTGCTAGCCTGGCTGGGTGAGTTAGCTTGCTAGCCTGGGCCTGGCTGGGTGAGTTAGCTTGCTAGCCTGGCTGGGTGAGTTAGCTTGCTAGCCTGGCTGGGTGAGTTAGCTTGCTAGCCTGGCTGGGTGAGTTAGCTTGCTAGCCTGGCTGGGTGAGTTAGCTTGCTAGCCTGGCTGGGTGAGTTAGCTTGCTAGCCTGGCTGGGTAAGTTAGCTTGCTAGCCTGGCTGGGTAAGTTAGCTTGCTAGCCTGGCTGGGTAAGTTAGCTTGCTAGCCTGGGCCTGGCTGGGTAAGTTAGCTTGCTAGCCTGGGCCTGGCTGGGTGAGTTAGCTTGCTAGCCTGGGCCTGGCTGGGTGAGTTAGCTTGCTAGCCTGGGCCTGGCTGGGTGAGTTAGCTTGCTAGCCTGGCTGGGTAAGTTAGCTTGCTAGCCTGGCTGGGTAAGTTAGCTTGCTAGCCTGGCTGGTTCTGTATTAAACTCTGATTGCCATTAGCTAAATCATATAGATATTTACACATTGTTAATCAATTTCACTTACGCCACGGTACTGGTAGTCACTGCTAGACTGGTAGCTACCTTCAGCAGATACTTTTAGACTTTTACTCAAGTAGTATTTTACTGGGTGACTTTTACTTGAGTCATTTTACAGCAGCAAGATTTGTGGCCCGTTGCCATGAGAACAGGGCAACCAGTGGAACACGAACAACATTGTAAATACCACCTATATTTATTTGTTTATTTATTTAGATAACTGTTTCGTACTACAACTATTTGCACATTGCTAAAACACTGGTAATTTTAACACTCAATGTATTTGACATGTTTACATTTGTTGTTTGGGTTGTTTTGTTTCCATGGCAATAAAGCCAATTTGAAATTAATTCCCTTTTTTTATGTAGGTTTCATATAATGTTATAATATTATGATTGAAATCAAATAAAACAATCGTTTAAAAGTTATTTACTTACTTTTTAAAATTTAATTTAAATTTTAAATCTACATTTTACTGAACTGCGTTACCCACTCCAGTCAGCAGATGGCGGTCTGAGAATTTAAGGCGATGCTGTTGGTGTGACGTATAATGTAGTGGACGGAACGCTTCTTTCATCAGCAGCAACAGTTAGTCAGCCATCTCGGTAGCTTGATAGAGGAAATAGCCGAACCAATATAGCTCTTTAGACGCTTTAGTGTATATTAGCCACTGTGTTTTAAAACCCACTTCTGTCGTCTAGATAGTTATCCGATTTAATTTCATATTTACGTTGTTATTGGTCAGCTAGCTGGCTTGTTAAGTTAGCATTAGCCTAGCTAGCTAACTGTTAGCCCTCATCCCCGACCATGAGTTCACCAAGCTACTCTCCTCTTGATGAAGAGGAGGAGGAGGTCTGCTGGACGGAGAAAGAGGGTCTGTGGCTGAATGTTGTTGTGAAAGAGGAGAAGGAAGAAGAGGATGTCACAGTAACAAAAGTAGAGGAAGAGGAGGTTGTTACAGTAAAACAAGAAATAGAGGGTGAGGATGTTACAGTGAAAGAAGAGGACGCGTTCAGAGTGAAAGAGGAGGAAGGTATTACAGTAAAAGAAGAGGAGGGAGAGATAACTGTCATATTGGAAGAGGAAGAGGTTGGAGACCTGATTAACACCAGTAAGTAACGTCTTAATTACAGAAGCACACACTATGAATGCCTCATGCTCCTGGGACCTACTACAATACCCCGTTTGGAGGCACTTAAATCTTCACCCACCCTCTGAATAGGCACACATACACAATCCATGTCTCGGTTGTCTCACGTCGAGTGCCAGCGAGGATTTCCTGTGGTGGACATCTTGTTACAGCTGTTTAATAAGTCATTAATAATAATGTCCCATTTTGTCATGTCGTTATAATAAGATATAAAGTAGGGACGATATTATTCACTAAATGCCAACATCGGTATCGGCACAACGTCTAGTTTATTAAAGCCGATGTGCAAAACCGATGTCAAACTACGGAACGCCGTTTGGGTCTTTGTGTGTCAAAAAGATACGTGTCAAATAACACTATTTGATAATAACATAATAACACTATTTGATAATAACACAATAACACTATTTGATAATAACACTATTTGATAATAGCACTATTTGATAATAACACTATTTGATAATAACACTATTTGATAATAACATAATAACACTATTTGATAATAACACTATTTGATAATAACACTATTTGATAATAACACTATTTGATAATAACACTATTTGACAATAACACTATTTGATAATAACACTATTTGATAATAACACTATTTGATAATAACACTATTTGATAATAACACTATTTGATAATAACATAATAACACTATTTGATTATAACACTATTTGATAATAACATAATAACACTATTTGATTATAACACTATTTGATAATAACATAATAACACTATTTGATAATAACACTATTTGATAATAGCACTATTTGATAACACTATTTGATAATAACACTATTTGATAATAACATAATAACACTATTTGATTATAACACTATTTGATAATAACATAATAACACTATTTGATAATAACACTATTTGATAATAGCACTATTTGATAATAACACTATTTGATAATAACACTATTTGATAATAACATAATAACACTATTTGATTATAACACTATTTGATAATAACATAATAACACTATTTGATAATAACACTATTTGATAATAGCACTATTTGATAATAACACTATTTGATAATAACACTATTCGATAATAACACTATTCGATAATAACATAATAACACTATTTGACAATAACACTATTTGATAATAACATAATAACACTATTTGACAATAACACTATTTGATAATAACACTATTTGACAATAACACTATTTGATAATAACATAATAACACTATTTGATAATAACATAATAACACTATTTGACAATAACACTATTTGACAATAACACTATTTGATAATAACATAATAACACTATTTGACAATAACACTATTTGATAATAACATAATAACACTATTTGACAATAACACTATTTGACAATAACACTATTTGATAATAACACTATTTGATAATAACATAATAACACTATTTGATAATAACACTATTTGATAATAACACTATTTGATAATAACACTATTTGATAATAACACTATTTGATAATAACATAATAACACTATTTGATAATAACACTATTTGATAATAACACTATTTGATAATAACACTATTTGACGTGTTAAATAAGCTTCTATTCCCTCACCCTTTATCTCATGTTTAAAAATCGGTGTCCGAAAATACAGATTACCGATTGTTATGAAAACTGGAAATCGGCCCTAATTAATTGGCCATTCTGATTCTGATTAATCGGTCGATCTCTACTCCATTATCCCTGTACATTGTTAATATGGTACTGACCCTGTATATAGTCACCTTACCCCTATACATATCTACCTCCATCACTCCAGTATCCCTGTACATTGTTAAATGGTACTGGAACAGACCCTGTATATAGTCACCTTACCCCTATACATATCTACCTCCATCACTCCAGTATCCCTGTCCCCTTCCCCCTATACATATCTACCTCCATCACTCCAGTATCCCTGTCTCCTTCCCCCTATACATATCTACCTCCATCACTCCAGTATCCCTGTCTCCTTCCCCCTATACATATCTACCTCCATCACTTCAGTATCCCTATCACCTTACCCCTATACATATCTACCTCCATCACTTCAGTATCCCTGTACATTGTTAATATGGTACTGACCCTGTATATAGTCACCTTACCCCTATACATATCTACCTCCATCACTACAGTATCCTTGTCTCCTTCCCCCTATACATATCTACCTCCATCACTCCAGTATCCCTGTCACCTTACCCCTATACATATCTACCTCCATCACTCCAGTATCCCTGTCTCCTTCCCCCTATACATATCTACCTCCATCACTCCAGTATCCCTGCCCCCTTACCCCTATACATATCTACCTCCATCACTCCAGTATCCCTGTCCCCTTCCCCCTATACATATCTACCTCCATCACTCCAGTATCCCTGTCCCCTTGCCCCTATATATATCTACCTCCATCACTCCAGTATCCCTGTCTCCTTACTTACTGACCCTGTATATAGTCCCCTTACCCCAATACATATCTACCTCCATCACTCCAGTATCCCTGTCCCCTTCCCCCTATACATATCTACCTCCATCACTCCAGTATCCCTGTCTCCTTACCCCTATACATATCGACCTCCATCACTCCAGTATCCCTGTCTCCTTACCCCTATACATATCTACCTCCATCACTCCAGTATCCCTGTCTCCTTCCCCCTATACATATCTACCTCCATCACTCCAGTATCCCTGTCTCCTTCCCCCTATACATATCTACCTCCATCACTCCAGTATCCCTGTCTCCTTCCCCCTATACATATCTACCTCCATCACTTCAGTATCCCTGTCTCCTTCCCCCTATACATATCTACCTCCATCACTCCAGTATCCCTGTCTCATTCCCCCTATACATATCTACCTCCATCACTCCAGTATCCCTGTCTCCTTCCCCCTATACATATCTACCTCCATCACTTCAGTATCCCTGTCTCCTTGCCCCTATACATATCTACCTCCATCACTCCAGTATCCCTGTCCCCTTCCCCCTATACATATCTACCTCCATCACTCCAGTATCCCTGTCTCCTTCCCCCTATACATATCTACCTCCATCACTCCAGTATCCCTGTCTCCTTCCCCCTATACATATCTACCTCCATCACTCCAGTATCCCTGTCCCCTATACATATCTACCTCCATCACTCCAGTATCCCTGTCTCCTTCCCCCTATACATATCTACCTCCATCACTCCAGTATCCCTGTCTCCTTCCCCCTATACATATCTACCTCCATCACTCCAGTATCCCTGTCTCCTTCCCCTATACAAATCTACCCCATCACTCCAGTATCCCTGTCTCCTTCCCCCTATACAAATCTACCCCCATCATTCCAGTATCCCTGTCTCCTTACCCCTATACATATCTACCTCCATCACTCCAGTATCCCTGTCTCCTTCCCCCTATACATATCTACCTCCATCAATCCAGTATCCCTGTCTCCTATACATATCTACCTCCACCACTCCAGTATCCCTGTCTCCTTCCCCCTATACATATCTACCTCCATCACTCCAGTATCCCTGTCTCCTGTACATATCTACCTCCATCACTCCAGTATCCCTGTCTCCTTATCATTATACATATCGATAATGTAGTAAATGTACTGTAAATGAGTAGAGTATATAATTAATAGATAATGCACTGTGAATTAGTAGATAATGCACTGCGAATTTGTCACGTCTAATCAAGGTGCGTGGAATCAGGCGCAGAGAGCAAATAGCGATAATAAGTTTATTCTCCGGTGAACAAAAATAAACACGGTCAACCCAAATACAAACAGGGTGAAATTATCCAAAACAGGATAACAGACAAACCGGAGAATAATAAACACAAAAACACTGACAGACGAAATGAATGACAAAATAAACAATCCCGCACAAAACAAGGGCGGGAGAACCTACATTATATACAGACACTAATTAACTAAACAACACACAGGTGAAAACAATCTGACAAAACCAAGATACACGAAAAGGGATCGTAGCGGCTAGTAGGACGGTGACGACGACCGCCTGAACGGGCAGGAGAGCCAACCTCGGCGGAAGTCGTGACAGAATTTGTAGATAATGTACCGGGAATTAGTAGATAACGCACTGTGAATTAGTAGATAATGCATTGTGAATGCGTAGATAATGCATGGCGAATTAGTAGATAATGCACGGCGAATTAGTAGATAATGCACTGTGAATTAGTAGATAATGAACGGTGAATTAGTAGATAATGCACGACGAATTAGTAGATAATGCACTGTGAATTAGTAGATAATGCACTGTGAATTAGTAGATAATGCACCGGGAATTAATAGATAATGCACTGTGAATTAGTAGATAATGCACGGCGAATTAGTAGATAATGCACTGTGAATTAGTAGATAATGCACTGCGAATTAGACCATGCTCTGCAAATTTGCAGATAATGCACCACGAATTTGTAGATAATGTACCGCAAATTAGTAGATAATGTACCGGAAACTAGTAGATAATGCACGTCGAATTAGTAGATAATGCACTGCAAATTAGTAGACAATGCACTGCGAATTAGTAGATAATGCACTGCAAATTGGTAGATAATGCACGGTGAATTAGTAGATAATGCACTGCGAATTAGTAGATAATGCACTGCGAATTAGTAGGTAATGCATTGTGAAAAATGCAGATATAAACTCATCAATAAAACAAGCGTCCTCACTGTCAACTGCGTTTATTTTCATAAAACAATCAAAAGTAACAGTCAGTATCTGGTGTGGCCACCAGCTGCATTAAGTACTGCAGTGCATCTCCTCCTCATGGACTGCACCAGATTTTCCAGTTCTTACTGTGAGATGTTACCCCACTCTTCCACCAAGACACCTGCAAGTTCCCGGACAATTCTGGGGGGGGAATGGCCCTAGCCCTCACCCTCCGATCCAACAGGTCCCAGGCGTGCTCAATGGGATTGAGATCCGGGCTCTTCGCTTGCCATGGCAGAACACTGACATTCCTGTCTTGCAGGAAATCACGCACAGTACGAGCAGTATGGCTGGCGACATTGTCATGCTGGAGGGTCATGTCAGGGTGAGCGTGAAGGAAGGGTACAACATGAGAGAGGAGGACGTCTTCCCTGTAACGCACAGTGTTGAGATTGCCTGCAATAACAACAAGCTCAGTCCGATAATGCTGTGACACACCGCCCCAGACCATGACGGACCCTCCACCTCCAAATCGATCCCGCTCCAGAGTACAGGCCTCGATGTAACGCTCATTCCTTCGACAATAAACGCGACTCGTCACTGGCAAAAAGTGGGTGGGTTTGTGCCCATAGGCGACGTCGTTGCCGGTGATGTCTGGTGAGGACCTGCCTTACAACAGGCCTACAAGACCTCAGTCCAGCCTCTCTCAGACTATTACGGACGGTCTGAGCACTGATGGAGGGATTGTGCGTTCCTGGTGTAACTCAGCAGTTGTTGTTGCCATCCTGTACCTGTCCCGCAGGTGTGATGTTCAGATGTACCGATCCTGTGCAGGTGTTGTTACACGTGGTCTGCCACTGCGAGGACGATCAGCTGCCCGTCCTGTCTCCCTGTAGCGCTGTCTTAGGCGTCTCAGTACGGACATTGCAATTTATTGCCCTGGCCACATCTGCAGTCCTCATGCCTAAGGCACGTTCATGCAGATGAGCAGGGACCCTGGGCATCTTTCTTTTGGTGTTTTTTTAGAGTCAGTAGAAAGGCCTCTTTAGTGTCCTAAGTTTTCATAACTGTGACCTTACTTGCCTGCTGTCTGGAAGCTGTTAGTGTCTTAATTAATGACCGTTCCACAGGTGCATGTTCATTAATTGTTTATGGTTCATTGAACAAGCATGGGAAACGGTGTTTAAACCCTTTACAATGAAGATCTGTGAAGTTATTTGGATTTTGACTTATTATCTTTGAAAGACGGTGTCCTGAAAAAGGGACGTTTCTTTTTTTTGCTGCGTTTACTACATCCGTAACTAGCGGTTTCCTCATTAGCAGGGAGGAGTTTCTACAACCGAATTGTACATCGTGCCGCAATTGTAGCTTAACACAGAAACGAGCCTACCTTGGTGACCAAAAGTCATCTGGCCCACTGCTTAGGATTTCAACAACTTGAATAACTTATTGTCATGCAGGTAAAAGAGGACCCAAAAGCGACTTAACAGAAACAGAGTTAAATAATGTTCAAAACAGAATAACTGACATCCTCTAGATTTGTAGAGGGGAAAACAACTGGAGAAGCGGCCACAGACTGCAGGTCGCTTCGGGTAAGCGCAGGCCGTAGTCGACTGAGACACCTGCTCACACGCAGCGTCTGATGAAGGCACAAAACACGACAGGACAGGGTGATACACAATCACGGCAAAAACACGACAGGACAGGGCGAAACGCAATCACAACATGGTGAATACAATACGAGGAACCGACGGAACAGGAACGGATCACAAAGGAATAAATAGGGAGTCTAATCAGGGAAAGGATCGGGAACAGGTGTGGGAAGACTAAATGATGATTAGGGAATAGGAACAGCTGGGAGCAGGAACGGAACGACAGAGAGAAGAGAGAGCGAGAGAGTGAGAGAGAGGGAGGGGGAGAGAGAAGGATAGAACCAAACAAGACCAGCAGAGGGAAACGAATAGCATGGGGAGCACAGGGACAAGACATGACAATAAATGACAAACATGACAGTACCCCCACTCACCGAGCGCCTCCTGGCGCACTCGAGGAGGAATCCTGGCGGCAACGGAGGAAATCATCGATGAGCGAACGGTCCAGCACGTCCCGAGACGGAACCCAACTCCTCTCCTCAGGACCGTAACCCTCCCAATCCACTAGGTATTGGTGACCCCGTCCCCGAGAACGCATGTCCATAATTTTATGTACCTTGTAAATAGGTGCGCTCGACAAGGACGGGAGGGGGGAGGGAAGACGAACGGGGGTGCGAAGAAAGGGCTTAACACAGGAGACATGGAAGACAGGATGGACGCGACGAAGATGTCGCGGAAGAAGCAGTCGCACAGCGACAGGATTGACGACCTGGGAGACACGGAACGGACCAATGAACCGCGGAGTCAACTTACGAGAAGCTGTCGTAAGAGGAAGGTTGCGAGTGGAAAGCCACACTCTCTGGCCGCAACAATACCTTGGACTCTTAATCCTGCGTTTATTGGCGGCTCTCACCGTCTGTGCCCTGTAACGGCAAAGTGCAGACCTCACCCTCCTCCAGGTGCGCTCACAACGTTGGACAAACGCTTGAGCGGAGGGAACGCTGGACTCGGCAAGCTGGGATGAGAACAGAGGAGGCTGGTAACCCAGACTACTCTGAAACGGAGATAACCCGGTAGCAGACGAAGGAAGCGAATTGTGAGCGTATTCTGCCCAGGGGAGCTGTTCTGCCCAAGACGCAGGGTTTCTGAAAGAAAGGCTGCGTAGTATGCGACCAATCGTCTGATTGGCCCTCTCTGCTTGACCGTTAGACTGGGGATGAAACCCGGAAGAGAGACTGACGGACGCACCAATCAAACGACAGAACTCCCTCCAAAACTGTGACGTGAATTGCGGACCTCTGTCTGAAACGGCGTCTAACGGGAGGCCATGAATTCTGAATACATTCTCAATAATGATTTGTGCCGTCTCCTTAGCGGAAGGAAGTTTAGCGAGGGGAATGAAATGTGCCGCCTTAGAGAACCTATCGACAACCGTCAGAATCACAGTCTTCCCCGCAGACAAAGGCAGACCGGTAATGAAGTCTAAGGCAATGTGAGACCATGGTCGAGAAGGAATGGGGAGCGGTCTGAGACGACCGGCAGGAGGGGAGTTACCCGACTTAGTCTGCGCGCAGTCCGAACAGGCAGCCACGAAACGGCGCGTGTCACGCTCCTGAGTCGGCCACCAAAAGCGCTGGCGAATAGACGCAAGAGTGCCTCGAACACCGGGATGACCCGCTAACTTGGCAGAGTGAGCCCACTGAAGAACAGCCAGACGAGTGGAAACAGGAACGAAAAGGAGGTTACTAGGACAAGCGCGCGGCGACGCAGTGTGCGTGAGTGCTTGCTTAACCTGTCTTTCAATTCCCCAGACTGTTAACCCGACAACACGCCCATAAGGAAGAATCCCCTCGGGATCAGTAGAAGCCACAGAAGAACTAAACAGACGGGATAAGGCATCAGGCTTGGTGTTCTTGCTACCCGGACGGTAAGAAATCACAAACTCGAAACGAGCGAAAAACAACGCCCAACGAGCTTGACGAGCATTAAGTCGTTTGGCAGAACGGATGTACTCAAGGTTCTTATGGTCTGTCCAAACGACAAAAGGAACGGTCGCCCTCCAACCACTGTCGCCATTCGCCTAGGGCTAAGCGGATGGCGAGCAGTTCACGGTTACCCACATCATAGTTGCGCTCAGATGGCGACAGGCGATGAGAAAAATAAGCGCAAGGATGAACCTTATCGTCAGACTGGAAGCGCTGGGATAGAATGGCTCCCACGCCTACCTCTGAAGCGTCAACCTCGACAATGAATTGTCTAGTGACGTCAGGAGTAACGAGGATAGGAGCGGACGTAAAACGTTCTTTTAGAAGATCAAAAGCTCCCTGGGCGGAACCGGACCACTTAAAACACGTCTTGACAGAAGTAAGAGCTGTGAGAGGGGCAGCAACTTGACCGAAATTACGAATGAAACGCCGATAGAAATTAGCGAAACCTAAAAAGCGCTGCAACTCGACACGTGACCTTGGAACGGGCCAATCACTGACAGCTTGGACCTTAGCGGAATCCATCTGAATGCCTTCAGCGGAAATAACGGAACCGAGAAAAGTAACGGAGGAGACATGAAAAGAGCACTTCTCAGCCTTTACGTAGAGACAATTCTCTAAAAGGCGCTGTAGAACACGTCGAACGTGCTGAACATGAATCTCGAGTGACGGAGAAAAATCAGGATATCGTCAAGATAGACAAAAACAAAAATGTTCAGCATGTCTCTCAGAACATCATTAACTAATGCCTGAAAAACAGCTGGCGCATTGGCGAGACCGAACGGCAGAACCCGGTACTCAAAATGCCCTAACGGAGTATTAAACGCCGTTTTCCACTCGTCCCCCTCTCTGATGCGCACGAGATGGTAAGCGTTACGAAGGTCCAACTTAGTAAAGCACCTGGCTCCCTGCAGAATCTCGAAGGCTGATGACATAAGGGGAAGCGGATAACGATTCTTAACCGTTATGTCATTCAGCCCTCGATAATCCACGCAGGGGCGCAGAGTACCGTCCTTCTTCTTAACAAAAGAACCCCGCCCCGGCCGGAGAGGAAGAAGGCACTATGGTACCGGCGTCAAGAGACACAGACAAATAATCCTCGAGAGCCTTACGTTCGGGAGCCGACAGAGAGTATAGTCTACCTCGAGGAGGAGTGGTCCCCGGAAGGAGATCAATACTACAATCATACGACCGGTGAGGAGGAAGGAGTTGGCTCGGGACCGACTGAAGACCGTGCGCAGATCATGATATTCCTCCGGCACTCCTGTCAAATCGCCAGGTTCCTCCTGAGAAGTAGGGACAGAAGAAATGGGAGGGATGGCAGACATTAAACACTTCACATGACAAGAAACGTTCCAGGATAGGATAGAATTACTAGACCAATTAATAGAAGGATTATGACATACAAGCCAGGGGTGACCCAAAACAACAGGTGTAAACGGTGAACGGAAAATCAAAAAAGACATAGTCTCACTGTGGTTACCAGATACTGTGAGAGTTAAAGGTAGTGTCTCAAATTTGATACTGGGAAGATGACTACCATCTAAGGCAAACATGGGCGTAGGCCTGTCTAACGGTCTGAAAGGAATGTTATGTTTCCGAGCCCATGCTTCGTCCATGAAACAACCCTCAGCCCCAGAGTCAATCAAAGCACTGCATGTAGCACCCGAACCGGTCCAGCGTAGATGGACCGACATAGTAGTACAAGATCTAGATGAAGGGACCTGAGTAGTAGCGCTCACCAGTAGCCCTCCGCTTACTGATGGGCTCTGGCCTCTTACTGGACATGAAATAACAAAATGTCCAGCAACTCCGCAATAGAGGCACAGGCGGTTGGTGATCCTCTGTTCCCTCTCCTTATTCGAGATGCGAATCCCTCCCAGCTGCATGGGCTCAGTCTCAAAGCCAGAGGAGGGAGATGGTTGCGATGCGGAGCAGGGAAACACCGTTGATGCGAGCTCTCTTCCACGAGCCCGGTGACGAAGATCTACCCGTCGTTCTATGCGGATGGCGAGAGCAATCAAAGAGTCCACATCTGAAGGAACCTCCCGGGAGAGAATCTCATCCTTAACCGCTGCGTGGAGTCCCTCCAGAAAACGAGCGAGCAGCGCCGGCTCGTTCCACTCACTAGAGGCAGCAAGAGTGCGAAACTCAATGGAATAATCCGTTATGGACCGTTCACCTTGGCATAAGGAAGCCAGGGCCCTAGAAGCCTCCTCACCAAAAACTGAACGGTCAAAAACCCGAATCATCTCCTCTTTAAAGTTCTGGAATCTGTTAGAGCAATCAGCCCTTGCCTCCCAGATAGCTGTGCCCCATTCTCGAGCCCGGCCAGTAAGGAGTGAAATGACGTAAGCAACCCGAGCTCTCTCTCTAGAGTATGTGTGGGGTTGGAGAGAGAACACAATCTCACACTGCGTGAGAAAGGAGCGGCACTCAGTGGGCTGCCCGGAGTAGCAAGGTGGGTTATTAACCCTGGGTTCTGGAGGCTCGGCAGGCCAGGGAGTAACAGGTGGCACGAGACGTAGACTCTGGAACTGTCCAGAGAGGTCGGAAACCTGAGCGGCCAGGTTCTCCACGGCATGGCGAGCAGCAGACAATTCCTGCTCGTGTCTGCCGAGCATGGCTCCTTGGAACTCGACGGCAGTGTAACGAGCGTCTGAAGTCGCTGGGTCCATTCCTTGGTCGGTTCCTTCTGTCATGCAGGTAAAAGAGGACCCAAAAGCGACTTAACAGAAACAGAGTTAAATAATGTTCAAAACAGAATAACTGACATCCTCTAGATTTGTAGAGGGGAAAACAACTGGAGAAGCGGCCACAGACTGCAGGTCGCTTCGGGTAAGCGCAGGCCGTAGTCGACTGAGACACCTGCTCACACGCAGCGTCTGATGAAGGCACAAAACACGACAGGACAGGGTGATACACAATCACGGCAAAAAACACGACAGGACAGGGCGAAACGCAATCACAACATGGTGAATACAATACGAGGAACCGACGGAACAGGAACGGATCACAAAGGAATAAATAGGGAGTCTAATCAGGGGAAAGGATCGGGAACAGGTGTGGGAAGACTAAATGATGATTAGGGGAATAGGAACAGCTGGGAGCAGGAACGGAACGACAGAGAGAAGAGAGAGCGAGAGAGTGAGAGAGGGAGGGGGAGAGAGAAGGATAGAACCAAACAAGACCAGCAGAGGGAAACGAATAGCATGGGGAGCACAGGGACAAGACATGACAATAAATGACAAACATGACACTTATTTCTCCATTTCTAGTTACCACTAACTACAATCATCAACTTTACTACTAAGTGGTATTTATTTTCAGACGTTAGTTGTTTTACAACTTCCTGCTCTGGGCATAAACTTTTACCTCAAATAAACAGTGGATTTCTGTTGTTGGCCTTTAATCATCTGTCTGACTTTGTTGTTCACACAGGAGAGAGACAAGACTATCGTGGATCCTCTGGGGAGCCTCAACAACATCATGATGCTGATGAGGCAGAGAAGAGTCTCTCCAGAGCAGAAAACCTCAAGAAACCCCAGCAGAGACCCACAGGGAAGAAATATCACCACTGCCCGGACTGTGGGAAGAGTTACTCAAGATCAGATTCACTAAAAGTACACTTGAGAATTCACACAGGAGAGAAACCTCACTGCTGCTCTGACTGTGGGAAGAGATTCACCTCTTCAGCAGACCTTAGAAGACATGAGAGAATCCATACAGGAGAAAAACCGTATAGCTGTAATCAATGTGGGAAGAGTTTCACAACATCTAGCCAGCTGACTATACACCAGAGAACACACACAGGAGAGAAGCCTTACCACTGCTCTGACTGTGGAAAGCGTTTTCTTAAGTCAGGACATTTAAAATCACACCAGAGAACACACACAGTAGAGAGACCTTATAGCTGTAATCAATGTGGGAAGAGTTTTACACACTCAAGCTGCCTGATAGTACACCAGAGAACACACACAGGAGAGAAGCCTTATAGCTGTGATCAGTGTACGAAGAGTTTTGTTACTTCTAGCCGTCTGACTATACACCGGAGAACACACACAGGAGAGAAACCTTATGCCTGTGTTCAATGTGGGAAGGGTTTTGTTACATCTAGCAGTTTGATTATACACCAGCGGACACACAGGAGAGAAATCAATGTGGCAAGAGATACTCTGGTAAAAAATCTCTGATTAAACTATCAGAAAATACAGCCTCCCGTGTGGCGCAGTGGTCTAAGGCATCAGTGACAGTGTACTAGTCACGATATACACCCCCAAAGGGCCACGTCGTGACAGTGTACTAGTCACGATATACACCCCCAAAGGGCCACGTCGTGACAGTGTACTAGTCACGATATACACCCCAAAGGGCCACGTCGTGACAGTGTACTAGTCACGATATACACCCCCAAAGGGCCACGTCGTGACAGTGTACTAGTCACGATATACACCCCCAAAGGGCCACGTCGTGACAGTGTACTAGTCACGATATACACCCCAAAGGGCCACGTCGTGACAGTGTACTAGTCACGATATACACCCCAAAGGGCCACGTCGTGACAGTGTACTAGTCACGATATACACCCCCAAAGGGCCACGTCGTGACAGTGTACTAGTCACGATATACACCCCAAAGGGCCACGTCGTGACAGTGTACTAGTCACGATATACACCCCAAAGGGCCACGTCGTGACAGTGTACTAGTCACGATATACACCCCAAAGGGCCACGTCGTGACAGTGTACTAGTCACGATATACACACCAAAGGGCCACGTCGTGACAGTGTACTAGTCACGATATACACCCCAAAGGACCACGTCGTGACAGTGTACTAGTCACGTTATACACCCCAAAGGGCCACGTCGTGACAGTGTACTAGTCACGATATACACCCCAAAGGGCCACGTCGTGACAGTGTACTAGTCACGTTATACACCCCAAAGGGCCACGTCGTGACAGTGTACTAGTCACGATATACACCCCAAAGGGCCACGTCGTGACAGTGTACTAGTCACGTTATACACCCCAAAGGGCCACGTCGTGACAGTGTACTAGTCACTTTATACACCCCAAAGGGCCACGTCGTGACAGTGTACTAGTCACGATATACACCCCAAAGGGCCACGTCGTGACAGTGTACTAGTCACGATATACACCCCAAAGGGCCACGTCGTGACAGTGTACTAGTCACGATATACACCCCAAAGGGCCACGTCGTGACAGTGTACTAGTCACGATATACACCCCAAAGGGCCACGTCGTGACAGTGTACTAGTCACGATATACACCCCAAAGGACCACGTCGTGACAGTGTACTAGTCACGATATACACCCCAAAGGGCCACGTCGTGTCAGTGTACTAGTCACGATATACACCCCAAAGGGCCACGTCGTGACAGTGTACTAGTCACGATATACACCCCCAAAGGGCCACGTCGTGACAGTGTACTAGTCACGATATACACCCCCAAAGGGCCACGTCGTGACAGTGTACTAGTCACGATATACACCCCAAAGGGCCACGTCGTGACAGTGTACTAGTCACGATATACACCCCAAAGGGCCACGTCGTGACAGTGTACTAGTCACGATATACACCCCAAAGGGCCACGTCGTGACAGTGTACTAGTCACGATATACACCCCAAAGGGCCACGTCGTGACAGTGTACTAGTCACGATATACACCCCCAAAGGACCACGTCGTGACAGTGTACTAGTCACGATATACACCCCAAAGGGCCACGTCGTGACAGTGTACTAGTCACGATATACACCCCAAAGGGCCACGTCGTGACAGTGTACTAGTCACGTTATACACCCCAAAGGGCCACGTCGTGACAGTGTACTAGTCACGATATACACCCCAAAGGGCCACGTCGTGACAGTGTACTAGTCACGATATACACCCCAAAGGGCCACGTCGTGACAGTGTACTAGTCACGATATACACCCCAAAGGGCCACGTCGTGACAGTGTACTAGTCACGATATACACCCCAAAGGGCCACGTCGTGACAGTGTACTAGTCACGATATACACCCCAAAGGGCCACGTCGTGACAGTGTACTAGTCACGATATACACCCCCAAAGGACAACGTTGTGACGTTGATAAGTGTTGTTGACATGAAGAACATTCACTTGCTGCCTCATCGATCTTCCCAAATGTATTAATCCACCTTGTCAGAGGAAGAAAACACAGTTGCTGATTGTAAAATTCCCCAAGAACACTGTGGCCTCCATCATTCTTGAATGGAACCACCAAGACTCTTCCTTGACCTCGCCGCCCGGCCCAACTGAGCAATTTTTGGAGAAGGGCCTTGGTCAGGGAGGTGACCAAGAACACGATGGTCACTCTGACAGAGCTCTAGTTCCTCTGTGGAGATGGGAGAACCTTCCAGAAGGACAACCATCTCTGAAGCACTCCCTATAAATCAGGCTTTTATGGCAGAGTCGGTCAGTCAAAAGCCACACCTCAGTAAAAGGCACACACAGGGGGAGGTTGTGCTTCGGTGCTGGGTAAGGACAGCCGGCGACGTAACCCGATTTGAGAAACCAGATAAGATAGGGGGGTTTCTAGAAGTGCTGCCATCTCCCCGGCTTTGGAACAGACCATCCTGGGTTTTTTTGTCGCTTGTTCTTGGACATACCAATTAATTAGCTACGTTTTATACGTGTTTGTAACCAGAATTCGTTCCCCATTTATACGGAATTAATCGGACTCAAATCTACGGTGATCAACCTGAATATAGCCTAGTTGTTCTTCCTGTCCAGTTTTGTCGCCCAGTGCAACGTGGATAGTATCCACTTCCGGGTCAAAAACAACACATAACACATGACATTTCATGGAAAATGACAGCGAATCCTTAGCTACTTTCCTAGTCTGAGTACTAGTCTCTTTAGATAACATATTGCCAAAGTCTCAACGTTCAAGATGTGCTGAATTTAAGACGAAGTTGCTCTTTGGTTGTTGTAAATAACATTAGTATTTTTCCAGGACAACGTGTGTAAATGTCATTCGAATTTATAACAAAGTCAACGACTATTATTAAATTGTTAATTAACAATGTAAAATTGTATTGTGAGGAATAAAATAATCAAGACGATAAAGTTTTGTGGTTGGAAATGCAGTGTTTATTTTTTAAAGAATTTATACGTTGAGCCAGAAACTATTAGACAGACCGGTTGCTTAGTAACCGGATACCAACATGTTCCGTGGAGATAAAGTCATCCTTCCTATATTTGCATAATCGTTGTTATTAATATATTTATGTTATATGTAATTAACATGCTATTAATATATATATATTTATATTTATTTATTTATAAAGTCATCCTTCCTATATTTGCATAATCGTTGTTATTAATATATATAAATGTATGTATATATATATTAATAACATGTTAATAACATATATATTAATAACAACGATTATGCAAATAGTAGAACATTTGAGGTGCCGGGTACTCAGCTCTGGTGAGCTCCTGTCCAAGTTAAGCACGGGGATAAAGGGAGAGTTATCTGGAGTTGACCTAATTTATTTATGACAGAACATTTTATTTTGGGGTTCCCCTCACCATTTCCAGTGAGATTGGTAAATCTGTGTTCAGTGACACTTTGTAGTTAGGTTTGTATGCAGTCTGGTGATATGCCTGGGAATGCAGTTAGGTTTGTATGCAGTCTGGTGATATACCAGGGCCTGGGGATGCAGTTAGGTTTGTTTCCTCCACTAATTTTAAATGATCACCAATCAATCAACACATGCTTTCCTTTGTACGCCTCAATACAATAATATATTAATGAATTAAATTAAATGAACGACGTTTTGAATGGAAATTTAAAATAAAACTTCTCTCAACTGCGTTGACTACTCCAGTCAGCAGATGGCGATGTGCGTCTTTCAGGTTCAGGCGACGCTGCCAGAGTGTGACGTATAATCTAGTGGACGGTACACGTCATCAACATGAACCGTTCAGCCACCTCGGTTAGCTTAGTAGCCAACAGAGCCGAAATATTGGAGCTCTTTAGAAGCTTTCAGAGGGTAGTGCGAACGGCTTTCTGGCGTATATATGTGTTTTAAACACATGTATGTCGTCTAGCTGTTACCCCGTTTAATTTCATATTGACGTTGTTAGACATCTAGCTAGCTGGTTAAGTTAGCCATAAGACTAAGCTGGTCACTGATGCTAGTTAGGTAAGCAAGCTAACACCCCATGACAGCAGGTCACTAAGTTAACTCTCCTCCTGTTAAAGAAGAGAGGGTCTGCTGGACGGAGAAAGACACTCGAGGAAGAAGAGAAGGCTGTCACAGTAATTAAAAGCAAGTTGAGGGTGAGGATGTTACAATAAAAGAGGAAGAGGTTACAGTGAAAGAAGAGGAAGACGCTTTCAGAGTGAAAGAGGAGGAGGATGTTGGCTACCTTGAAAGAAGAAGAGGAGGAAGAGAAAGAGGAGGATGCCGTTTTTGGAATGAAGGAGGAAGAGGAGGGGGAGATGACTGTTACAGTGAAAGAAGAGGAAGATGTTTTTGGAGTGAAGGAGGAAGAGGAGGAGGAGATTACTGTCACATTGGAGGATGAAGAAGAGAAGACTGGAGAACTGATTAACACCAGTAAGTACAGTGAGTACTATCTTATAAAACAGGGACATTGATCTGATTAACACCAGTAAGTACAGTGAGTACTATCTTATAAAACAGGGACATTGATCTGATTAACACCAGTAAATACAGTGAGTACTATCTTATAAAACAGGGACATTGATCTGATTAACACCAGTGAATACAGTGAGTACTATCTTATAAAACAGAGACATTGATCTGATTAACACCAGTGAATACAGTGAGTACTATCTTATAAAACAGAGACATTGATCTGATTAACACCAGTAAATACAGTGAGTACTATCTTATAAAACAGGGGCACAAACTCTGCAGTTGTTGAACTAGTGTGTGATTTTAATTATACATTTGGATATGTAGGAATTGGAAAAAGCTAACGTTAATGGTTCAAATGCTTCATTTGATTTTTTAAACAACATTTTAAAACTTTGCTGAATACCTCTCTGTAGTGCTTCGCTCAGTCTCTATACTCGACATCACATGACAGCAAAGTCATTATATATATTTTTTAAAATATGATTAAATATCAATGGTGTTATTATTAGCCCCTTCGTTTGTTGTTGTTGTAAGTTAGACAGACTGATCTGACTGAAATTGTCACGTTTGTCATATGGATGAGACCAAGGCGCAGCGTGATAAGCATTTATTCTTCTTTTAATGAAGGAAAAACACCTAAACTAACTAACAAAGAAACAAAACGAACGTGAAGCTATATAACACGAGTGACTGACTGGCAACTACACATAGACAATAACAACCCAAAAAATAACCAAGGAATATGGCTACCTAAATATCCTTCCCAATCAGAGACAACGATAAACAGCTTCCTCTGATTGAGAACCAATCTAGGCAACCATAGACATATAATCACCTAGACTATCAAAACCCCTAGACATACAAAAAACCCTAGACAATACAAAAAACCCTAGACGATACAAAAACCCCTAGACGATACAAAAACCCCTAGACGATACAAAAAACCCCTAGACGATACAAAAACCCCTAGACGATACAAAAACCCCTAGACAATACAAAAACCCCTAGACGATACAAAAACCCCTAGACGATACAAAAAAACCCTAGACGATACAAAAACCCCTAGACGATACAAAAAACCCTAGACGATACAAAAACCCCTAGACGATACAAAAACCCCTAGACAATACAAAAACCCCTAGACGATACAAAAACCCCTAGACGATACAAAAACCCCTAGACGATACAAAAACCCCTAGACAATACAAAAACTAAACAAACCACCCTTGTCACACCCTGACCTAACCAAATAATAAAGAAATCAAGGCAACCATAGACATATAATCACCTAGACTAGCAAAACACCTAGACAATACAAAAACCCCTAGACAATACAAAAAAAACCTAGACAATACAGAAACTAAGCAAACCACCCTTGTCACACCCTGACCTAACCAAATAATAAAGAAAACAAAGATAACTAAGGTCAGGGGGGCGTGACAGTAATATCTATGATATCATGTATTACAGTCAACTCTGATTTCAAATGATGAAGAGGACAGAATCAAGACAAGGAAGGATCATTTTGATCTGGAATGTTCTAAAATAAAACAAGGCAGGAGAACAGGTTGTAATTGATATTGATGGTAAAACAGGTTGTAATTGATATAAAACAGGTTGTAATTGATATAAAACAGGTTGTAATTGATATAAATCAGGTTGTAATTGATATTGATGGTAGAAGTGGAGATCAGTTGATGAATTGCCTGGCAGGGCTGTGGGACAGTGGAGATTAGTTTATAAATTGCCTGGCTGGGCTGTGGGACAGTGGAGATTAGTTTATAAATTGCCTGGCTGGGCTGTGGGACAGTGGATATTAGTTTATAAATTGATGGGATCATCATGAAGAACTAACAGCTATTACCCAGGGATCATCATGAAGAACTAACAGCCATTACCCAGGGATCATCATGAAGAACTAACAGCCATTGCCCAGGGATCATCATGAAGAACTAACAGCTATTACCCAGGAATCATCATGAAGAACTAACAGCTATTACCCAGGAATCATCATGTGCAAGTACTGGTTAAGGAGTTCAGTTTCAATATTTTTTTACGGGGGGGTCGAGGTGAGGAGGAGGATTATTTAAGATGCTGTTTAAGATATTTTCGGAAGAGGCCTCTGTTGTCCTAGCTTCAGGGGGAAGCATGTCTCATCATTGGGGTGCCATGACAGGGAAGAGCTTGGACTGGGCTGAGCGGGATCCACACTCCGTCAGGGTGGGAGGGCCAAGAGACCTGAGGTTGCAGAGGAGAGTGCTCCGGTTGGGGTGTAGGGTTTGAGCATAGCCTGAATGTAGGGAGGGTCAGTTCCCCTTGCTGCTCTGTAGGCAAGTATTATTACCTGCGCTACTTCCTGTGTGAGGTAAGGTCGTAATCTACGGATGTTGTAGACGACGGCCCTGCAGGAGCGAATCACTGATTTGACGTTTGCAGAGAACGTCAGGGTGTTGTCAAAGGGTCACGCCAACGTTCTTTGCACTCTGTGAGGAAGACAACGTGTCAACCGTGATGCAGAGGTCTATGAGCGGGCAGGCCTTTCCCTGGAGGAAGAGCAGCTCTGACTTCTCGAGGTTGAGTTTGAGGTGACTGACATCCAAGTTTCCACGCAGAGATACTACATGTCTTTATCTGGGCGTCAGAAGGGGGGAAAGGAGAAAAGTAGTTGAGTTTCATCCTCATAGCAGTGATAGGAGAGACCATGTGAGGATATGACAGAGCTGAGTGACTTGGTGTATAGACTGAAGAAGAAAGGGCCTAGAACCAAACCCTGGGGGACACCAGTAGTGAGAGTACGTAGTGCGGACACAGATCCTCTGAATGTCACCTGGTATGAGTGGCCTGTCAGGTAGGATTCAAGAGTGTTTCAGAGCCCGAGACGCCTAGTCCTGAGAGAATGGAGAGGAGGATCTGATAGAGCCTGAGACACCCAGCCAGTCCTGAGAGGATGGAGAGGAGGATCTGTTAGAGCCTGAGACACCCAGTCCTGAGATGATGGAGAGGAGGATCTGATGATTTATAGTGCTGAAAGCAGCAGATAGATCTAGGAGGATGAGAACAGAGAGAGAGAGAGAGTCAACTGCTTTAGTAGTCTCCAGGACACAGAGAAGAGCAGCCTCGGTTGTTTGACCCGCCTTGACGTCCGTCTGACTGGTTAGAGTCAAGAAGATAGTTCTTGGAGAGAGGATAACGAAAAAGTTGATCAGTAACAGAACGCTCAAGTGCTTTGGACAGAAAAGAAAGAAGGGATAGCTGTCTGTAGTTTTTTAACGTCAGATGAGTCGAGTTTTTGGTTTCTTGAGGAGGGGGAGCGACTCGGGACATTTTGAAGTCGGAGGGGACGCGGCCAGTGTTCAGGGATGAGTTGAGGAGGGAGGAGGGGATGCAGACAGTGTTCAGGGATGAGTTGAGGAGGGAAGTGAGGAATGGGAGAAGGTCTCCAGAGATGGTCTGTAGAAGGGAGGAGGGAATGGGGTCAAGCGGGCAGGTTTTTGGGCAGCCAGACCTCACTAGTTGCAGGATTTTATTTGGAGAGAGAGGGGAAAAAGAGGTCAAGGAGTAGGGTAGTTCTGTGTGAGTGAGACCAGTGGACTCAATAGGCTGAGTGGATGAGACCAGTGGACTGAACAGGCTGAGTGGATGAGACCAGTAAACTCAATAGGCTGAGTGGATGAGACCAGTGGACTGAACAGGCTGAGTGGATGAGACCAGTGGACTCAACAAGCTGAGTGGATGAGACCAGTGGACTCAACAAGCTGAGTGGATGAGACCAGTGGACTCAACAAGCTGAGTGGATGAGACCAGTGGACTCAATAGGCTGAGTGGATGAGACCAGTAAACTCAATATGTTTTGTGGATGAGACCAGTGGACTGAACAGGCTGAGTGGATGAGTCCAGTACACTCAATATGCTTTGTGGATGAGACCAGTGGACTCAATAGGCTGAGCGGATGAGTAGTGGATGTCGTCAAAGTGGTTGAGAGAGAGTTTGCGGTGGTGCATGACCATCTGGGTACGGGCTGAGTGGTTAGGGGTTGGAGGAGAGAGAGACCACCTGGGTACGGGCTGAGTGGTTAGGGGTTGGAGGAGAGAGAGACCACCTGGGTACGGGCTGAGTGGTTAGGGGTTGGAGGAGAGAGAGACCACCTGGGTACGGGCTGAGTGGTTAGGGGTTGGAGGAGAGAGAGACTATCTGGGTACGGGCTGAGTGGTTAGGGGGTTAGGGGTCTCTCCTCCTTATTATTATTATTATTATTATTAGACCACCTGGGTACGGGCTGAGTGGTTAGGGGTTGGAGGAGAGAGAGACCACCTGGGTACGGGCTGAGTGGTTAGGGGTTGGAGGAGAGAGAGACTATCTGGGTACGGGCTGAGTGGTTAGGGGGTTAGGGACCTCTCCTCCTTATTATTATTATTATTATATTATTATTATTATTAGACCACCTGGGTACGGGCTGAGTGGTTAGGGGTTGGAGGAAAGAGAGATCGAAAAGGAAACTAAGTAGTGATTAGAGACCTGAAGGGAGGATGCAGTGAGATTAGTAGGAGAACAGAGACCTGAAGGGAGGACGCAGTGAGATTAGTAGGAGAACAGAGACCTGAAGGGAGGACGCAGTGAGATTAGTAGGAGAACAGAGACCTGAAGGGAGGAGGCAGTGAGATTAGTAGGAGAACAGAGACCTGAAGGGAGGATGCAGTGAGATTAGTAGGAGAACAGAGACCTGGAGGGAGGATGCAGTGAGATTAGTAGGAGAACAGCCTCTAGTAAAGATGAGGTCCAGCATATTGCCTGTCTTGTGAGTGGGAGGGGATTGTTAAAGTGGGAGGTGACTGTGAAAGTGGGAGGTGACTGTGAAAGTGGGAGGTGACTGTGAAAGTGGGAGGTGACTGTGAAAGTGGGAGGTGACTGTGAAAGTGGGAGGTGACTGTGGGTGGGAGGTGACTGTGAAAGTGGGAGGTGACTGTGAAAGTGGGAGGGGACTGTGAAAGTGGGAGGTGACTGTGAAAGTGGGAGGTGACTGTGAAAGTGGGAGGTGATTGGGAAAGGGTGAGGTCAAAAGAGACAAGGAGGGGAATGAGAGGGGAAATAAATTAATTGAAGGCAGATGTTGAAGTCGCCAAGGGAGCGGTGAGCCATCATCAGGAAACTAGATCAAGGTCTCAAGATCATTGAGGAACTGGGCACCTGGTAGACGACAATGTGGAGAAAAGGACAGCATGGAGTTCAAATGTGGAGATGGACAGGTGAGGGAAAAAGAGAAAATCTCCACGTAGGAGAAATGGGCCCTGTAACCACCGCGATGACCAGTAGCAGTGTTCTCTGGGGTCATCCATGTCTCCATAGGGCCAAAATGTCAAGGGACTGTAGGGCAGCATATAGGCTGAGATTAACTCAGTGTTCTCTGGGGTCATCCATGTCTCCATCAGGGCCAAAATGTCAAGGGACTGTAGGGCAGAGCGGCTGAGATTAACTCAGTGTTCATCCATGTCTCCATCAGGGCCAAAATGTCAAGGGACTGTAGGGCAGCATCAAGGTCTCAAGATCATTGGGGTCATCCATGTCTCCATCAGGGCCAAAATGTCAAGGGACTGTAGGGCAGCATATAGGCTGAGATTAACTCAGTGTTCTCTGGGGTCATCCATGTCTCCATCAGGGCCAAAATGTCAAGGGACTGTAGGGGCAGCATGGAGTTCAAAGTGTTCTCTGGGGTCATCCATGTCTCCATCAGGGCCAAAATGTCAGGGACTGAGGGAGATATAGGCTGAGATTAACTCAGTGTTCTCTGGGGTCATCCATGTCTCCATCAGGGCCAAAATGTCAAGGGACTGTAGGGCAGCATATAGGCTGAGATTAACCAGTGTTCTCTGGGGTCATCCATGTCTCCATCAGGGCCAAAATGTCAAGGGACTGTAGGGCAGCATATAGGTTAGATTAACTCAGTGTTCTCTGGGGTCATCCATGTCTCCATCAGGGCCAAAATGTCAAGGGACTGTAGGGCAGCATATAGGCTGAGATTAACTCAGTGTTCTTGAACAGCAGATCCGCAGTTCCAAACAATGCCAGAAATCCGAATTCCACGCAGGGAACTCTAAACCAGAAATCCCACGCAGGAACTCTAAACCAGAAACCGAATTCCACGCAGGGAACTCTAAACCAGAACCGGAATTCCACGCAGGAACTCTAAACCAGAAATCCGGAATTCCACGGGGAACACTAAACCAGAGATCCGGAATTCCACACAGGGAACACCAATCAACTACCGGCAATCAACAGAATCAATCAATCAAGCGTGATCCTGGACAACACCCTGTCGTTCTCAACTAACATCAAGGCGGTGGCCCGTTCCTGTAGGTTCATGCTCTACAACATCCGCAAGAGTACGACCCTGCCTCACACAGGAAGCGGCGCAGGTCCTAATCCAGGCACTTGTCATCTCCTGTCTGGATTACTGCAACTCGCTGTTGGCTGGGCTCCCTGCCTGTGCCATTAAACCCCTACAACTCATCCAGAACGCCGCAGCCCGTCTAGTGTTCAACCTTCCCAAGTTCTCTCACGTCACCCCGCTCCTCCGCTCTCTCCACTGGCTTCCAGTTGAAGCTCGCATCCGCTACAAGACCATGGTGCTTGCCTACGGAGCTGTGAGGGGAACGGCACCTCAGTACCTCCAGGCTCTGATCAGGCCCTACACCCAAATAAGGGCACTGCGTTCATCCACCTCTGGCCTGCTCGCCTCCCTACCACTGAGGAAGTACAGTTCCCGCTCAGCTCAGTCAAAACTGTTCGCTGCTCTGGCCCCCCAATGGTGGAACAAACTCCCTCACGACGCCAGGACAGCGGAGTCAATCACCACCTTCCGGAGACACCTGAAACCCCACCTCTTTAAGGAATACCTAGGATAGGATAAAGTAATCCTTCTCACCCCCCTCCCCCCTTAAAATATTTAGATGCACTATTGTAAAGTGGTTGTTCCACTGGATGTCATAAGGTGAATGCACCAATTTGTAAGTCGCTCTGGATAAGAGCGTCTGCTAAATGACTTAAATGTAAATGTAAATGTAACTACTGGCAATCAACAAAATCAATCAATCAACTACCAGCAATCAACAAAATCAATCAATCAACTACTGGCAATCAACAGAATCAAATGTACAATCATGTTGAGAGGATCTAGTCCAGAGTAAACAACAGAATCTAGTCCAGAGTAAACAGTTTTATGTTGAGGGATCTAGTCCAGAGTAAACAGTTTTATGTTGAGGATCTAGTCCAGAGTAAACAGTTTTATGTTGAGAGGATCTAGTCCAGAGTAAACAGTTTTATGTTGAGGGATCTAGTCCAGAGTAAACAGTTTTATGTTGAGGGATCTAGTCCAGAGTAAACAGTTTTATGTTGAGGGATCTAGTCCAGAGTAAACAGTTTTATGTTGAGAGGATCAGAGTAAACAGTTTTATGTTGAGGGATCTAGTCCAGAGTAAACAGTTTTATGTTGAGGGATCTAGTCCAGAGTAAACAGTTTTATGTTTTATGGAGGGATCTAGTCCAGAGTAAACAGTTTTATGTTGAGGGATCTAGTCCAGAGTAAACAGTTTTATTGAGGGATCTAGTCCAGTTGAGAGGATCTAGTCCAGAGTAAACAGTTTTATGATGAGGAGGATCTAGTCCAGAGTAAACAGTTTTATGTTGAGGGATCTAGTCCAGAGTAAACAGTTTTATGTTGAGGGATCTAGTCCAGAGTAAACAGTTTTATGTTGAGGGATCTAGTCCAGAGTAAACAGTTTTATGTTGAGAGGATCTAGTCCAGAGTAAACAGTTTTATGTTGAGAGGATCTAGTCCGGAGTAAACAGTTTTATGATGAGGGATCTAGTCCAGAGTAAACAGTTTTATGTTGAGATGATCTAGTCCAGAGTAAACAGTTTTATAATTTGGAGCTTTAATTTAGGTCTCTCTGTTTAACCAAATACTCTGTCTTTGGCAGGAGAGAGACCAGTCTGTCACTCTGACAGCGGGAAGAGTCCTTCAGAGGAACCAGACCCAGAGACGCCCAAACCAGCGAGACGACACCCCTGCTCCCAGTGTAATAAGAGTTTTAAGTGGTTATGGAAGCTGAAAGAGCATGACAGAACACACACAGGAGAAAAGCCTTACCACTGCTCTCAGTGTGGAAAAGGTTTTACCAACTTAGGGAACCTAAAAAAACATGCAAAATTACACACAGGAGAGAAGCCTTTCCAATGCTCCCAGTGTGGAAAGAGTTTTACACGGTTAGGGAACCTGAAGGACCATAAAAGAGTACACACAGGAGAGAAGCCTTTCCAATGCTCCCAGTGTGGAAATGGTTTTACTCAGTTAGGGAACCTGAAAAGGCATGAGAGAATGCACACAGGACAGAGAACTTTCCAATGTTCCCAGTGTGGAAAGGGTTTTCCCAGTGTGGAAAGAGTTTTACACGGGGGAGCCTGAAAGCTCATAAAATAGTTCTTACCATTGCAGGAAAGAAATTTACCAAGAAGAACCTTTAATAATGCTCCCAGTGTGGAAAGGGTTTTATTCTGTTAGGGAACTTGAAAAATGCTCTACCAACTGAGCTACAGAAGGACACACACAGGAGAGAAGCCTTTCCAATGTTCCCAGTTTTACACGGTGGAAAGAGTTTTACACGGAGAGAAACCTTTCCAATGTTCCCAGTGTGGAAAGAGTTTTACACGGCTAGGGAGCCTGAAAGCTCATGAAAGGATACACACAGGGGATACATCTTACCATTGCTCTCTGTGTGGAAAGAAATTTACCAAGTTAAAGAACCTAAAAAACATAAAAATATGCATATAAAATTACACACAAGGAGTATGGGTGGTCCCGGGACCCCACTTGGCGTTACAAGCGCCAAACTGAGCTACCCAATGTGGAAAAACCTTTCCAATGAGTTTTTTTACACGGTTAGGAAACCTGAAGGATCATAAAAGAATACACACAGGAGAGAAACCTTTCCAATGCACTCAATGTGGAAAGAGTTTTACACGATTAGGAAACCTGAAGGACCATCAAATAATGCACACAGGAGAGAAGCCTTTCCAATGTTCCCAGTGTGGAAGTGGTTTTACCCAGTTAGGGAACTTGAAAAGGCATGAGAGAACCCACACAGGACAGAGAACTTTCCAATGTTCCCAGTGTGGAAAGAGTTTTGCACAGTTAGGGAGCCTGAAAGAACATAAAATAGTTCACACAGGAGAGAAGCCTTTCCAATGCTCCCAGTGTGGAAAGGTTTTTACCCTGTTAGGGAACTTGAAAAAGCATGAGAAAATACACACAGGAGAGAAGCCGTTCCAATGTTCCCAGTGTGGAAATAGTTTTAAAAGTTCAGGGAGCCTGAAGGAGCATGAAAGAACACACACAGGGGAGACATCTTACCATTGTTCTATGTGTGGAAAGGATTTTACCAAGATAGGGAACCTAAAAAAACATATACAATTACACACAGGGGAGAAACCTTTCCAATGCTCCCAGTGTGGGAAGGGTTTTACACGATTAGGGAATCTGAAGGACCATAAATTAATACACACAGGCGAGAAGCCGTTCCAATGTTCCCAGTGTGGAAAGGGTTTTACCCAGATAGGGAACCTGAAAAGGCATGAGAGAACCCACACAGTCTTAACAATGACCCCAGGAGTTGGAACCAGTTCAGAAAACAGAACAGAAAACCGCAAAAAACTATGTTCTATTGAGGAACAGAAACAGAACCGGGAAAGAAAGTGATCTCCTGCGTTCTGGAACAGAAGCATTATTTTAAAAGTATGGTAACCGGTTAATAACATTCTTTTAAAGTAACTGTCCTGTGAAAATCTAACTTTTTAATATCCAAATAATGTTGTTGACTCGTCCGATTCTAGTATTTGAGGCCAAAGCATAAATTACAGATGAAAAAAATAATAAAAAATAAAACCTCTTTTTAAAAATTACTATTTCTCCCTGAGGAGAATTAACTGGCCAATCAACAGTCTTGAGGAGAATGAGCTGGCCAATCCACGGTCTACTCGTGTTATTTTTTGTGACCGGTATACACCCACACCATTCTACTAGGAAGGCGTTCTTAATGTTTTGTCCACTCTGTGTTCCTCTCCATGATGTATTGTTACACCATGTAGGAGCAGTATAGACCTAGTCTGTTCATTATATACATCTACATGATGTATTGTTACACCATGTAGGAGCAGTATAGACCTAGTCTGTTCATTATATACATCTACATGATGTATTGTTACACCATGTAGGAGCAGTATAGACCTAGTCTGGTCATTATATACATCTACATGATGTATTGTTACACCGTGTAGGAGCAGTATAGACCTAGTCTGTTCATTATATACATCTACATGATGTATTGTTACACCATGTAGGAGCAGTATAGACCTAGTCTGTTCATTATATACATCTACATGATGTATTGTTACACCATGTAGGAGCAGTATAGACCTAGTCTGTTCATTATATACATCTACATGATGTATTGTTACACCATGTAGGAGCAGTATAGACCTAGTCTGTTCATTATATACATCTACATGATGTATTGTTACACCATGTAGGAGCAGTATAGACCTAGTCTGTTCATTATATACATCTACATGATGTATTGTTACACCATGTAGGAGCAGTATAGACCTAGTCTGGTCATTATGTATTTGTTAATCCGATCTGTTTGTTTGACTGAATTAATTATATTTATTATTATTATTGATTATATATCAAATTAATAAGACGTTGCCTTAAATGCAGATGTGTAGGAGATGTTTGTTTTAAATCATTAGAAATCTGCACTAATCAATGAATCACTTGCTTCTCTTTATATGTCTCAATATAATATTGTTAGCTAATGAATTAAATGAATGAAAAATAAAGTGTTTTGTTGTTGTCAACTTCCGGGTCAGTAGCATCAGTCAAACCTTACACACACACACACACACACACACACACACACACACACACACACACACACACACACACACACACACACACACACACACACACACACACACACACACACACACACACACACACACACACACACACACACACACACACACACACACACACACACACACACACACACAGACAGACAGACAGACAGACAGACAGACAGACAGACAGACAGACAGACAGACAGACAGACAGACAGACAGACAGACAGACAGACAGACAGACAGACAGACAGACAGACAGACAGACAGACAGACAGACAGACAGACAGACAGACAGACAGACAGACAGACAGACAGACAGACAGACAGACAGACAGACAGACAGACAGACAGACAGACAGACAGACAGACAGACAGACAGACAGACAGACAGACAGACAGACAGACAGACAGACAGACAGACAGACAGACAGACAGACAGACAGACAGACAGACAGACAGACAGACAGACAGACAGACAGACAGACAATCTCTGATAAGCAGGAAAGTGCTAAGAATATAGATATATATTAATGTATTAATGTATGTAGCCTTAGAAATAAGGTGACAGACGCCTGATATACTATCTCTGATAAGCAGGAAAGTGCTAAGAATATATATATATATTAATGTATTAATGTATGTAGCCTTAGAAATAAGGTGACAGACGCCTGATATACTATCTCTGATAAGCAGGAAAGTGCTAAGAATATATATATATATTAATGTATTAATGTATGTAGCCTTAGAAATAAGGTTCATGAAGTTGTTAACGTTGGATACCGTTCATATACTGGCCACCTCTGAAACGTTCATATACTGGCCACCTCTGAAACGTTCATATACTGGCCACCTCTGAAACGTTCATATACTGGCCACCTCTGAAACGTTCATATACTGGCCACCTCTGAAACGTTCATATACTGGCCACCTCTGAAACGTTCATATACTGGCCACCTCTGAAACGTTCATATACTGGCCACCTCTGAAACGTTCATATACTGGCCACCTCTGAAACGTTCATATACTGGCCACCTCTGAAACGTTCATATACTGGCCACCTCTGAAACGTTCATATACTGGCCACCTCTGAAACGTTCATATACTGGCCACCTCTGAAACGTTCATATACTACTGGCCACCTCTGAAACGTTCATATACTGGCCACCTCTGAAACGTTCATATACTGGCCACCTCTGAAACGTTCATATACTGGCCACCTCTGAAACTCACTTAGACATTTTCTTTGATACACAGGAGCAATACAGGGATATAACATCTACAGAAAAGACAGGAATGCCAATGGGGGAGTTGTTGCTGTATACAATGGGGGAGGTGTTGCTGTTTACAATGGGGGAGTTGTTGCTGTATACAATGGGGAGGTGTTGCTGTTTACAATGGGGGAGGTGTTGCTGTTTACAATGGGGGAGGTGTTGCTGTTTACAATAGGGGGAGGTGTTGCCGTTTACAATGGGGGAGGTGTTGCAATACAATGGGGGAGGTGTTGCTGTTTACAATGGGGGAGGTGTTTCTGTTTACAATGGGGGAGACACAATGGGGGAGGTGTTGCCGTTTACAATGGGGGAGGTGGTGCTGTTTTACAATGGGGAGGTGGTGCTGTTTTACAATGGGGGAGGTGGTGCTGTTTTACAATGGGGGAGGTGGTGCTGTATACAATGGGGGAGGTGGTGCTGTTTTACAATGGGGGAGGTGGTGCTGTTTACAATGGGGGAGGTGTTGCCGTTTACAATGGGGGAGGTGTTGCTGTATACAATGAGGGAGGTGTTGCTGTATATTCAGAGCCATATTCCTGCTTAGAGAAGATCTCACATTAAATACTGTTGAAGTAATATGACTAGAGTTGAATCTGTTGAGAGAAGATCTCACATTAAATACTGTTGAATTGCTGTGGTTGCAAGTTTCCCTGCCTCATATAAAGCCTCTTTTGCTAAAGGTCTATATGGGATATATGTGGATAAATAGATATATATTGTAGAAAAGGCCCATGGAGTTGGTGGAATACTCCTTTAATTAATTGCCATTTACTCAGCTGGGCCAGGGGCGCTTTAATTAGGTCAGGTGAAATGTCCTACAGATCTCAACTCTATAAAAGGAGGAAATTGCCATTGCCTGATCTCGCTGCTTTCTCTTCCCTAAATCCATCTGATCCAGAAGTTCTGTGCGTCCATGAATCCACGTAAGTCCACCGACTCTTACCTTTCATCAGAATGATCTGTGGTGATCGGGAGAGTGGGCCATTCAGTTATTGTTTATAGTTATCACCGCGGAGCGCGGCTTGGAGCGCACGCTTCAAACATATTGTGTAATGTGAATTGTTAATAATGACTATGATTTGATCTTTGATTATGAATTTGATTGTATACATGTTATTTGTTTCCTTTGTGATGCAGCACAGACTACCAGTAAATATACCACTTTATGGTTAAAGGAATTCCTGCCTCAGTCTCATACATTCCTCTGTCACCTGACACGTGACCACCTGTTCACCTTCACTGTCAGTCATCCTACCTGTCCAGCAACCCACACAGATTCCACTAATCTTTCATATATGGATAAATAGATATATATGGATAAATATATATATATATATATATATACCGACTATAGGCCACCAAGTGCTAAAGGTCTATATGGGATATATAGATATATATATATATATATATATACGGCTATAGGCCACCAAGTGCTAAAGGTCTATATGGGATATATATATAGATATATATATATATATACGGCTATAGGCCACCAAGTGCTAAAGGTCTATATGGGATATATATAGATATATATATATATATATATATATATATATACGGCTATAGGCCACCAAGTGCTAAAGGTCTATATGGGATATATATATATATATATATATATAGATATATATATATATACGGCTATAGGCACCAAGTGCTAAAGGTCTATATGGGATATATATAGATATATAGATATATATATATATATATATATATATATATATGGGATATAGATATATATATATATACGGCTATAGGCCACCAAGTGCTAAAGGTCTATATGGGATATATATAGATATATAGATATATAGATATATATATATATATATACGGCTATAGGCCACCAAGTGCTAAAGGTCTATATGGGATATATATAGATATATATATATACGGCTATAGGCCACCAAGTGCTAAAGGTCTATATGGGATATAGATATATATATATATACGGCTATAGGCCACCAAGTGCTAAAGGTCTATATGGGATATATATATATATATATATATATATATATACGGCTATAGGCCACCAAGTGCTAAAGGTCTATATGGGATATATATATATATATATATATATATATATAGATATATATATATATACGGCTATAGGCCACCAAGTGCTAAAGGTCTATATGGGATATATATAGATATATAGATATAGATATATATATATATATATATACGGCTATAGGCCACCAAGTGCTAAAGGTCTATATGGGATATAGATATATATATATATACGGCTAAAGGTCTATATGGGATATATATAGATATATAGATATATAGATATATATATATATATATACGGCTATAGGCCACCAAGTGCTAAAGGTCTATATGGGATATATATAGATATATATATATACGGCTATAGGCCACCAAGTGCTAAAGGTCTATATGGGATATATATAGATCAGTGGTTCTTAACCTGGGTTCGATCGAACCCCAGGGGTTCGGTGAGTCAGTCTCAGGGGTTCGGCGGAGGTCAAGACACACATCCGACATCCGACCGATATGATTTGTGATGACATGCCCTGCTTGGCCATCATTGGCTGCAGGTGATCACGCTACAACGCTTGGCCTATCTGTGCTGCAGGGAATTTGGTGTGCCCAGTAGTCTACTTGTGACTGTCGTGATGGTATGTCTTGTGATTTATTTCTTAATATTTGAATCCCTTCATACATACTATGTCGAGCAAAAAAAGAAAGTGGTCGGACGAATATGTACAATATGGATTCACGTGTATAATGGAACATGATGGGAGTCAGCGTCCTAACTGCATGATTTGCAATGCCAAGTTGAGTAATTCTAGTCTAGGACCGGCAAAACTAAGAACACTTCCTTAAGCTGCATGGAGATGGAAAATACAAGAACACAACGTTCGCTGAATTCAAGGTGAAGAGAGCCAGATTCGATGTAAAAGCTACTCTGCCTGTTCTCGGCTTTGTACCCATCAACAAACTGACAGCATCGTATGAAGTTGCTTACCTGATCGCAAAGCAGGGCAAACCACACACCATTGGTGAAACACTCATAAAACCAGCTGTGTTGAAAATGGTGAATATATCATGCTGAGAAAAGAGGCTGAAGTTAAGTTATCCCAAATTCCTCTTTCAAATGACACCATCAGCGACAGAATAGAGGACATGAGCAAAGACATCTTGGCTTAAGTAGTTGCAGATCTGATTTCAAGCCCGGCAAAATTCTGCCTTCAACTCGACGAGACCACAGACGTTTCCAATCTAAGCCAGCTTGCTCTATTCGTGCACTATGTGAAAGACGACGTGATAAAGGAAGATTTTGTTTATTTTGCCTCTTACAACAACAACTAAGGCAGCCGATGTGAAGAAACTTGTGGATGACTTCTTCAAAGACAACAATCTTTCGTGGGTTTCTGCAGTTTGTTTGGACGGAGCTCCAATAATGCTGGGAAGAAAGGTTTTGGTTTTGGTGCGCTAGTGAAAGCCGATGCACCACACATCATTGTTACGCATTGGATTCAGCACAGGCATGCGTTGGCAACAAAAACCTTGCCTCCAAAACTGGCAGAAGTATTAAATATTGTAGTGGAATGTGTGAACTATGTGCCAACTAGTGCTCTGAGGCACCGCATCTTCAGTGAGCTGTGTAAAGAAATGGGCTCTGAATTCGAGGTACTTCTGTACCATTGTAATGTTCGGTGGTGTCCCGGGGACAGGTGCTGAATCGTGTTTTTGCCGTGCGTGTGGAATTAGCCCTGTTTTTGCAAAAGCACCAACATTGTCATGCAGATTGCTACAAAAATGAGTTCATTCTCATTTTAGCGTACATGGCTGATATCTTCGCAGCTCTCAATCACCTCAATCAAAAGATGCAGGGCGGTGGAGTCAACATCATCGAAGTGGAGGAAAACCTGAAGGCTTTTCAAAAAAAGCTACCGTTATGGAAACGACGAACAGAGAACGATAACTTCGCAAACTTTCCCCTGCTGGACGACTGTGTAAGTAAGATCGAAGATGTATCTGGAATCGGAGACATTTCTGTACCTGCGGAACTGAAGCAAGCAATTGCCACGCACTTAGATGAGCTTCCAAAGTCTCTCGACGGATACTTCCCTACAAGAGAGTCATATCCAGCATGGGTGAGACAGCCGTTCACGTTTAGTGTTGAGACAACAGATGTCAATGATGAATACCTCGATGAAATCATTGAAATTCAGCAGAGCCAGGTTCAACAGCAACTCTTTAGAACAACAACGCTTTCAACATTTTGGTGTCATCAAATGGTAACGTACCCTGTTATTGCTAAGAAAGCTCCTGAGATTTTCATACAACATATCTTTGCGAGCAATCCTTTGAGGATGCTGGACATAAACAAAGAAAAGCAACAGACTTTGTTGCGAAAAGGACATGAGAGTGGCACTTGCCAAGGTGAAGCCGTGCATTTCTGAACTGGTCTCTGAAAGGCAACAGCAGAAATCACACTGATTTGCAGTAAATATTCATTAATATGTTTTTGTTTTTGTGTGAAAATCATGTTTTGATGATTTTGTTCTTTGAACACAGTGATGTTGACGCACGGTTCATTTTGTGCACCAGTAAAATATATACCTATGTTTTGAATTTGAAAAAAAATCATAATTTATTTTTCCAATTAAGGGTTCGGTGAATGCGCATATGAAACTGGTGGGGTTCAGTACCTCCAACAAGGTTAAGAACCACTGATATATATATATATGGCTATAGGCCACCAAGTGCTAAAGGTCTATATGGGATATATATGGATATATATATATATACGGCTATAGGCCACCAAGTGCTAAAGGTCTATATGGGATATATATGGATATATATATATATATATATATACGGCTATAGGCCACCAAGTGCTAAAGGTCTATATGGGATATATAGATATACAGTGGGTGCTAAAAATGTATTTAGTCAAAAAGTATTTAGTCCCACAAATTGTGCAAGTTCTCCCACTTAAAAAGATGAGAGAGGCCTGTAATTTTCATCATAGGTACACTTCAACTATGACAGACAAAATGAGAGAAAAAAATCCAGAAAATCACATTTATTTGCAAATTATGGTGGAAAATAAGTATTTGGTCAATAACAAAAGTTTATCTCAATACTTTGTTATATACCCTTTGTTGGCAATGACAGAGGTCAAACGTTTTCTGTAAGTCTTCACAAGGTTTTCACACACTGTTGCTGGTATTTTGGCCCATTCCTCCATGCAGATCTCCTCTAGAGCAATGATGTTTTGGGGCTGAATCCTTTAGTGCCTTTTGGCAAACTTCAAGCGGGCTGTCATGTGCCTTTTACTGAGGAGTGGCTTCTGTCTGGCCACTCTACCAAAAAAAACGCCCTGATTGGTGGAGTGCTGCAGAGATGGTTGTACTTCTGGAAGGTTCTCCTGTCTCCACAGAGGAACTCTGGAGCTCTGTCAGAGTGACCTTCGGGGTCTTGGTCACCTCCCTGACCAAGGCCCTTCTCCCCCGATTTCTCAGTTTGGCCGAGCGGCCATCTCTAGGAAGAGTCTTGGTTTGTTCCAAACGTCTTCCCTTTAAGAATGACAGGGGCCGACCTGCAATGCTGCAGAAATGTTTTGGTACCCTTCCCCTGATCTGTGCCTCAACAAAATCCTGTATCGGAGCTCTAAGGACAATTCCTTGGACCTCATGGCTTGGTTTTTGCTCTGACATGCACTGTCAACTGTGGGACCTTTATATAGACAGGTGTGTGCCTTTCCAAATCATGTCCAATCAATTGAATTTACCACAGGTGGACACTGAACAAGTTGTAGATACAGCTCAAGGATGATTAATGGAAACAAGATGCACCTGAAAGCAATTTTGAGTCTCATAGCAAAGGGTCTGAATACTTATGTAAATAAGGTATTTCTGTTTATTATCTGTTGTCATTATGGGCTATTGATGACACTCCTCTGAAACAAGATAGTCTAACCATCAGAAAAAACCTCTTCCTTAGCCTACACCTCCCGCTGCTGCTGGCCTTTGTAAATTCTGACGTTATGCTCCTATAGTCTCTGATAATAGGCTACACCAGCAGTCGTCAACTGTGGGACCTTATATAGACAGGTGCGTGTCTTACCAGTCCACTCCTTTGCATGGTCTGATGCCCCTAATCTGGGTAACAGTCTCTCTAGGTAACAGTCCACTCCTTGTCATTACCAAAGAGACTGGGCCTTTCAGCGATCTCAACTGTGAGAGTATACGTGCTTTTACACACAGATTGTAACATGTAATAATCAACCAACAACTGATAAGTCAATTCCGCAATAGAGTGAATATTGGAAGAACCGAGACGCAACAGGAACCGGAAGTGCTGACTGCTAAGGGAACAGAGTGGAGGATTTTAAGGGGACGGTTTTGGTACAAACTTCATAAAGGAACATTTCTTTGGAAGACTGTTGTGGAGGGAGAAGAGTAGATAGGCACAATGTGTAGCTACAACACAGACTGCTATGTAAGGTTGAGTTAAAATCTATAGAATGTTACTACAACACAGACTGCTATGGAAGGTTGAGTTAAAAGCTATAGCGTGTAGCTACAACACAGACTGCTATGGAAGATTGAGTTAAAAGCTATAGCGTGTAGCTACAACACAGACTGCTATGGAAGGTTGAGTTAAAAGCTATAGCATGTAGCTACAACACAAACTGCTATGGAAGGTTGAGTGAAAGCTAGGATGAAGCTACAACACAGACTGTTATGGAAGGTTGGGTGAAAGCTAGGATGTAGCTACAACACAGACTGCTATGGAAGGTTGGGTGAAAGCTAGGATGTAGCTACAACACAGACTGCTAAGGAAGGTCGGGTGAAAGCTTGGATGTATCTACAACACAGACTGTTATGGAAGGTTGAGTGAAAGCTAGGATGTAGCTACAACACAGACTGCTATGGAAGGTCGGGTGAAAGCTAGGATGTAGCTACAACACAGACTGCTATGGAAGGTTGAGTGAAAGCTAGGATGTAGCTAGCTGTAGAATGACTAGCTAGTGTCGTCCAGGGGATGGATTGGAATGGAATGTAAGAGGTTGGATATTGTGATGCCATGCTGCTAAAATACTGCTAAATTGCTTAATTGTTTAGTTGGTTGGTTCAGCGTTGTAATTTGTTAATATTGCTACATAACTATCTAATGAACTAACTGTAGCTAGCTATATGGTTACAGCATCTAGATAAACTAGCTAGCTAGATTACATTCAAGTTGGCTCCATTGTGGCTAGCTAACTCTGTCTCACTAACGTTAGCTAGCTAGATCGCTGTTTTACATGCTAACCAGACAGGCCATTTTTTATTTTCTAGCTAACCTAGGTAGGTTGAGTTAAAAGCTATAGCATGTAGCTACAACACAGACCTCTATGGAAGGTTGCGTTAAAAGCTATAGCATGTAGCTACAACACAGACCTCTATGGAAGGTTGCGTTAAAAGCTATAGCATGTAGCTACAACACAGACCTCTATGGAAGGTTGCGTTAAAAGCTATAGCATGTAGCTACAACACAGACTGCTATGGAAGGTTGCGTTAAAAGCTATAGCATGTAGCTACAACACAGACCTCTATGGAAGGTTGCGTTAAAAGCTATAGCATGTAGCTACAACACAGACTGCTATGGAAGGTTGCGTTAAAAGCTATAGCATGTAGCTACAACACAGACTGCTATGGAAGGTTGAGTGAAAGCTAGGATGTAGCTACAACACAGAATGCTATGGAAGGTTGAGTGAAAGCTAGGATGTAGCTACAACACAGACTGCTATGGAAGGTTGAGTTAAAAGCTATAGCATGTAGCTGCAGGGCAGACTGCTATGGAAGGTTGAGTGAAAGCTAGGATGTAGCTACAACACAGACTGCTATGGAAGGTTGAGTTAAAAGCTATAGCATGTAGCTACAGGGCAGACTGCTATGGAAGGTTGAGTGAAAGCTAGGATCTAGCTACAACACAGACTGTTATGGAAGGTTGAGTGAAAGCTAGGATCTAGCTACAACACAGACTGATATGGAAGGTTGGGTGAAAGCTAGGATGTAGCTACAACACAGACTGTTATGGAAGGTTGGGTGAAAGCTAGGATGTAGCTACAACACCGACTGCTATGTAAGGTTGGGTGAAAGCTAGGATGTCACAACACAGACTGTTATGGGAGGTTGAGTGGAAGCTAGGATGTAGCTACAACACCGACTGTTATGGAAGGTTGGTTGAAAGCTAGGATGTAGCTACAACACAGACTGCTATGGAAAGTTGAGTGAAAGCTAGGATGTAGCTACAACACCGACTGTTATCGAAGGTTGGATGGAAGCTAGGATGTAGCTACCTGTAGAATGACTATAAAGTGTCGTCCAGGGGACGGATTGGAATGGAAAGTAAGAGGTTGGATATTGTGATGGCATGCTGTTAAATTGCTTAATTGTTTAGTTGGTTGGTTCAGCGTAACTGTAGCTAGCTATATGTTAACAGCAGCTAGCTAGCTAGATTACATTCAAGTTGGCTCCATTGTGGCTAGCTAACTCTGTCTCACTAACGTTAGCTAGCTAGATCGCTGTTTGACATACTAACCAGACAGGCCATTTTTAATTTTCTAGCTAACCTAGGTAGGTTGAGTAAAAAGTTATAGAATGTAGCTACAGGATAGACTGCTATGGAAGGTTGCGTTAAAAGCTATAGAATGTAGCTACAACACAGACTGCTATTGAAGGTTGAGTTAAAAGCTATGTAATGTAGCTACAACACAGACCTCTATGGAAGGTTGTGTTAAAAGCTAGAGCATGTGGCTACAACATAGACTGCTATGGAAGGTTGAGTTAAAAGCTATAGCATGCAGCTACAACACAGACTGCTCTGGAAGGTTGCGTTAAAAGCTATAGCATGTAGCTACAACACAGACTGCTCTGGAAGGTTGAGTGAAAGCTAGGATGTAGCTACAACACAGACTGCTATGGAAGGTTGAGTGAAAGCTAGGATCTAGCTACAACACAGACTGTTATGGGAGGTTGGGTGGAAGCTAGGATGTAGCTACCTGTAGAATGACTAGCTAGTGTCGTCCAGGGGATGGATTGGAATGGAAAGTAAGAGGTTGGATATTGTGATGGCATGCTGCTAACATGCTGCTAAAATTGCTTAATTGTTTAGTTCAGCGTAACGGTAGCTAGCTAAACTAGGTAGCTAGCTATATAGTGCGAGTGTGGCCCAGTGTCTTTCCCGGCCCATCCCTGTGACCAGCGTCCTCTCTCTCACTAACGCTAGCTAGCTGTTTTAGATGCTAACCAGACGGGCTAAACTAGGTAGCTAGCTGTTTTAGATGCTAACCAGACATGCTAAACTAGCTAGCTAGCTGTTTTAGATGCTAACCAGACGGGCTAAACTAGGTAGCTAGTTGTTTTAGATGCTAACCAGACATGCTAAACTAGGTAGCTAGCTGTTTTAGATGCTAACCAGACGGGCTAAACTAGGTAGCTAGTTGTTTTAGATGCTAACCAGACGGGCTAAACTAGGTAGCTAGCTGTTTTAGATGCTAACCAGACGGGCTAAACTAGGTAGCTAGCTGTTTTAGATGCTAACCAGACGGGCTAAACTAGGTAGCTAGCTGTTTTAGATGCTAACCAGACGGGCTAAACTAGGTAGCTAGCTGTTTTAGATGCTAACCAGACGGGCTAAACTAGGTAGCTAGCTGTTTTAACCAGATGGCTAAACTAGGTAGCAGATGCTAACCAGATAGGCTAAACTAGGTAGCTAGCTGTTTCAGATGCTAACCAGACGGGCTAAACTAGGTAGCTAGCTGTTTTAGATGCTAACCAGACAGGCTAAACTAGGTAGCTAGCTGTTTCAGATGCTAACCAGATAGGCTAAACTAGGTAGCTGTTTTAGATGCTAACCAGACGGGCTAAACTAGGTAGCTAGCTGTTTTAGATGCTAACCAGACGGGCTAAACTAGGTAGCTAGCTGTTTCCAGACGGGCTAAACTAGGTAGCTAGCTGTTTCAGATGCTAACCAGATAGGCTAAACTAGGTAGCTGTTTTAGATGCTAACCAGACGGGCTAAACTAGGTAGCTAGCTGTTTTAGATGCTAACCAGACGGGCTAAACTAGGTAGCTAGCTGTTTTAGATGCTAACCAGACGGGCTAAACTAGCTAAACTAGCTGTTTTTAGATGCTAACCAGACGGGCTAAACTAGGTAGCTAGCTGTTTCAGATGCTAACCAGACGGGCTAAACTAGGTAGCTGTTTTAGATGCTAACCAGACGGGCTAAACTAGGTAGCTAGCTGTTTTAGATGCTAACCAGACGGGCTAAACTAGGTAGCTAGCTGTTTTAGATGCTAACCAGACGGGCTAACCTAGCTAGCTAGCTGTTTCAGATGCTAACCAGACGGGCTAAACTAGGTAGCTAGCTGTTTTAGATGCTAACCAGACGGGCTAAACTAGGTAGCTGTTTTAGATGCTAACCAGACGGGCTAAACTAGGTAGCTGTTTTAGATGCTAACCAGACAGGTTAAACTAGGTAGCTAGCTGTTTTAGATGCTAACCAGACGGGCTAAACTAGGTAGCTAGCTGTTTTAGATGCTAAACTAGGTAGCTAGCTGTTTTAGATGCTAAACTAAACTAGCTAGCTGTTTTAGATGCTAAACTAGCTAGCTAGCTGTTTTAGATGCTAAACTAGCTAGCTAGCTGTTTTAGATGCTAAACTAGCTAGCTAGCTGTTTTAGATGCTAAACTAGCTAGCTAGCTGTTTTAGATGCTAAACTAGCTAGCTAGCTGTTTTAGATGCTAACCAGACGGGCTAATCTCTATTGCACTCCACACTGCCCTTTCTCACCGGAATGCTACAGCTCAGCGTTCAACACCATAGTGCTCATCACGAAGTTAATATGGACCCCGAGACGAAACACCCGCCCTCCGACAACTGGATCCTGTACTTCCTGACGGGCCGCTTCCGGTACAGTAGGGGCGGTGCTTCCGGTACAGTAGGGGGCGGTGCTTCCGCCTCTCGGTCCGTTGCGATCCGCCGATAAAAACTCAAAGAAGAAGAGCGACAACAACAGCAGCCATCTCAGTAGCTTGCTCGTCAACATATCGGAAACATTCCAGCTCTTAAAGAGTCTTTCGGGTATTTTAGGCACTGTGTTTTGATCACATTTCTGTCGTTTAGCTCATTATCTCGTTTAATTTCCTATTTACGTTTTTGTTGTTATTTATTTAGCTGACGTGGCTGGTTAAGTTAGCATTAGCCTTGTTAGCTAACTGTTAGCCCTCATCCCCGACCATGAGTTCACCAAGCTACTCGCCTCCTGATGAAGAGGAGGAGGAGGTCTGCTGGACGGAGAAAGAGGGTCTGTGGCTGAATGTTGTCGTGAAAGAGGAAGAGGAAGAAGAGGATGTCACAGTAACAAAAGTAGAGGAAGAGGAGGTTGTTACAGTAAAACAAGAAGTAGAGGGTGAGGCTGTTACAGTGAAAGAAGAGAAAGATGTTTTCAGAGTGAAAGAGGAGGAGGAAGAGGAAAAGGAGGATGTGACTGTGAAAGAAGAAGAGGAGGAAGAGGATGATGCAGTTTTTGGAGTGAAGGAGGAGCAAGAGGAGGAGGGGGAGATGACTGTCACATTGAAAGACGAGGAAACAGGAGATCTGATTAACACCAGTAAGTACTGTCTTAAAAACAGGGGCATTTACTCCGCAGTTGTTGAACTGATGTGACAAAAGCTATGAAAAGTACCCAGCTTTTTAATTGATAAGAAATAGTCATTTCATATCCACAAAATATGCTGTCAAATAAAACAATTTGTCACATGCGCCGAATACAACAATACCATGAAATGCTTCCTCACAAGCCCTTAACCAACATTGAATTTGACCTTTATTTAACTTGGTAAGTCAGTTAAGAACACATTCTTATTTACAATTACGGCCTAGGAATGGTGGACTGACTGCCTTGTTCAGGGGCAGAACGACAGCCGACTGGATGGTGGACTGACTGCCTTGTTCAGAACGACAGACTACTGGATGGTGGACTGACTGCCTTGTTCAGAACGACAGCCTACTGGATGGTGGACTAACTGCCTTGTTCAGGGGCAGAACGACAGCCTACTGGATGGTGGACTAACTGCCCTGTTCAGAACGATAGACTTTTAACTTGTCAGCTCAGGGATTCGATCCACCAACCGTTCGTTTACTAGGCTACCTGCTCTAACCACTAGGCTACCTGGCTAACCACTAGGCTACCTGCTCTAACCACTAGGCTACCTGCTCTAACCACTAGGCTTTGTACTCTAACCACTAGGCTACCTGCTCTAACCACTAGGCTACCTGCTCTAACCACTAGGCTACCTGCTCTGCTAGGCTCCCTGCTCTAACCACTAGGCTACCTGCTCTAACCACTAGGCTACCTGCTCTAACCACTAGGCTCCTGCTCTAACCACTAGGCTCCCTGCTCTAACCACTAGGCTACCTCTCTCTAAACACTAGGCTACCTGCTCTAACCACTAGGCTACCTGCTCTAACCACTAGGCTACCTGCTCTAACCACTAGGCTCCCTGCTCCTGCTCTAACCACTAGGCTCCCTGCTCTAACCACTAGGCTACCTGCTCTAACCACTAGGCTCCCTGCTCTAACCACTAGGCTCCCTGCTCTAACCACTAGGCTCCCTGCTCTAACCACTAGGCTCCTGCTCTAACCACTGGCTCCCTGCTCTAACCACTAGGCTCCTGCTCTAACCACTAGGCTCCCTGCTCTAACCACTAGGCTACCTGCTCTAACCACTAGGCTACCTGCTCTAACCACCAGGCTACCTGCTCTAACCACTAGGCTACCTGCTCTAACCACTAGGCTACCTGCCTCTAACCACTAGGCTACCTGCTCTAACCACTAGGCTCTAACCACTAGGCTACATGTCTCTAACCACTGGGCTACCTGCTCTAACCACGAGGCTGCCTGCTCTAACCACTAGGCTACCTGCCTCTAACCACTAGGCTACCTGCTCTAACCACTAGGCTCTAACCACTAGGCTACATGTCTCTAACCACTAGGCTACCTGCTCTAACCACTAGGCTAACATGTCTCTAACCACTGGGCTACCTACCTGCCTCTAACCACTAGGCACTGGGCTGCTCTAACCACTAGGCAACCTGCTCTAACCACTAGGCAACCTGCTCTAACCACTAGGCTACCTGCCTCTAACCACTAGGCTACCTGCCTCTAACCACTAGGCTACCTGCTCTAACCGCTAGGCTACCTGCTCTAACCGCTAGGCTACCTGCTCTAACCGCTAGGCTACCTGCTCTAACCGCTAGGCTACCTGCTCTAACCGCTAGGCTACCTGCTCTAACCGCTAGGCTACCTGCTCTATCCACTAGGCTACCTGCTCTAACCACTAGGCTACCTGCCTCTAACCACTAGGCTACCTGCTCTAACCACTAGGCTACCTGCTCTAACCGCTAGGCTACCTGCTCTAACCGCTAGGCTACCTGCTCTATCCACTAGGCTACCTGCTCTATCCACTAGGCTACCTGCTCTATCCACTAGGCTACCTGCTCTATCCACTAGGCTACCTGCCTCTAACCACTAGGCTACCTGCCTCTAACCACTAGGCTACCTGCTCTAACCACTAGGCTACCTGCTCTAACCACTAGGCTGTCTACCACCCCATTAGAGTTCAAGAAGAGTTAAGAAAATGTTTAGCAAATAAGCTAAAGTAAAAGTAACACAATAAAATGACAATAAATAGGCTTTATACAGGGGGTACCGCTATCGAGTCACTGTGGAGGCTATATACAGGGGTACCGCTATCGAGTCAGTGTGGAGGCTATATACAGGGGGTACCTGTACAGAGTCAATGTGGAGGCTATATACAGGGGGTACCGCTATTGAGTCAGTGTGGAGGCTATATACAGGGTGTACCGCTATCGAGTCAGTGTGGAGGCTATATACAGTGTGTACCGGTATCGAGTCAGTGTGGAGGCTATATACAGAGGATACCTGTACAGAGTCAATGTGGAGGCTATATACAGGGGGTACCTGTACAGAGTCAATGTGGAGGCTATATACAGGGGGTACCGCTATCGAGTCAGTGTGGAGGCTATATACAGGGGGTACTGAGTCAGTGTGGAGGCTATATACAGAGGGTACTGAGTCAATGTGGAGGCTATATACAGAGGGTACTGAGTCAGTGTGGAGGCTATATACAGGGTGTACCGCTATTGAGTCAGTGTGGAGGCTATATACAGGGGGTACCGGTATCGAGTCAGTGTGGAGGCTATATACAGGGGGTACTGAGTCAGTGTGGAGGCTATATACAGGGGGTACCGGTATCGAGTCAAGGTGGAGGCTATATACAGGGGGTACCGAGTCAATGTGGAGGCTATATACAGGGGGTTCAGGTTAGTTGAGGTAATTTGTACATGTAGGTAGGGGTGAAGTGACTATGCATAGACAGATAATAAACAGAGTAGCAGCAGTGGTGTACAAAACAAATGGAGGAAGAGGGGGGTGGGGGGTCAATGTAAATAGTCTGGTGGCCATTTTGATTCATTGTTCAGGATTCTTATGGGTTTGGGGGTAGAAGCTGTTGAGGAGCCTTTTGGGTTGGGGGTAGAAGCTGTTGAGGAGTCTTATGGACCTTGACTTGGCGCTCCAGCACAGCTTGCACATGCGGTAGCAAGAGAGAAATCAGTCTATGACTTGGGTGACTGGAGTTTCTTAAAACTGTTGGTCCTTCCTCTGACACCTCCTGGTATATTGTTCCATTAAGAACGATCCCACATCTAGAAAAGGCACTTGAAAACATTTGAAAAAAAGGTTGTTTTATCTTGACGGTAAAACCTCAACACTAAAGTTGTTCTTTTTTTTTTTTGCAGCTTTGAAATAGTTCCCTCTAAAGAGGACGAATCACAACTCTATCAATAACCTTATAATAGAACAGCTGATTGGCTGATTGCCGGGCGCAGGGTAGCCTAGTGGTTAGAGCGTTGGGCTAGTAACCCCAAAGGTTGCAAGTTCGAATCCCATAGCTGACAAGGTACAAATCTGTCCCTGAACAAGGCAGAACGACAGATTTGTTCCCAGGCCGTCATTGTATAATAAGAATTTGTTCTTGACTTGCCTCGTTAAATAAAGGTTAAGGTTAATAAAGGTTAAATAAATAAAACATTTTATGTAGATGACAACCAGATGTGCTTAATTTGACTCCAAAGAGGGAAGTGGCCACAATGGGCTTCTTAAAGTGGCCACAATGGGCTTCTTAAAGTGGCCACAATGGGCTTCTTAAAGTGGCCACAATGGGCTTCTTAAAGTGGCCACAATGGGCTTCTTAAAGTGGCCACAATGGGCTTCTTAAAGTGGCCACAATGGGCTTCCACAGTTAAAGTGGCCACAATGGGCTTCTTAAAGTGGCCAAAGTGACAATGGGCTTCTTAAAGTGGCCACAGTGGGCTTCTTAAAGTGGCCACAGTGGGCTTCTTAAAGTGGCCACAGTGGGCTTCTTAAAGTGGCCACAGTGGGCTTCTTAAAGCGGCCACAGTGGGCTTCTTAAAGCGGCCACAGTGGGCTTCTTAACGCGGCCACAGTGGGCTTCTTAAAGCGGCCATACGTACGTGGGCTTCTTAAAGCGGCCATACGTGGGCTTCTTAAAGCGGCCATACGTGGGCTTCTTAAAGCGGCCATACGTGGGCTTCTTAAGTTACGCTGTGTAAACAGTCTTCACATTTATGAGTTAGCACAATAGAATCGCTTTTAACAGAGAGTCATTTTGAATTGATTCAGAACACCAATTCAGTTCTCTCATTAACCTGGCTCTTCAATAAAGAGTCATTTTGAAATTATTCAGAACACCAAGTCAGTTCTCTCATTAAACCTGGCTCTTCAATAAAGAGTCACCTTGAATTGATTCAGAACACTAACATCAATACTGTCATTAACCTGACTCTTCAATAAAGAGTCACCTTGAATTGATTCAGAATCAAATCAAATCAAATTTATTTATATAGCCCTTCGTACATCAGCTGATATCTCAAAGTGCTGTACAGAAACCCAGCCTAAAACCCCAAACAGCAAACAATGCAGGTGTAAAAGCACGGTGGCTAGGAAAAACTCCCTAGAAAGGCCAAAACCTAGGAAGAAACCTAGAGAGGAACCGGGCTATGTGGGGTGGCCAGTCCTCTTCTGGCTGTGCCGGGTAGAGATTATAACAGAACATGACCAAGATGTTCAAATGTTCATAAATGACCAGCATGGTCGAATAATAATAAGGCAGAACAGTTGAAACTGGAGCAGCAGCACAGTCAGGTGGACTGGGGACAGCAAGGAGCCATCATGTCAGGTAGTCCTGGGGCACGGTCCTAGGGCTCAGGTCCTCCGAGAGAGAGAAAGAAAGAGAGAATTAGAGAGAGCATATGTGGGGTGGCCAGTCCTCTTCTGGCTGTGCCGGGTGGAGATTATAACAGAACGTGGCCAAGATGTTCAAATGTTCATAAATGACCAGCATCGTTGAATAATAGTAAGGCAGAACAGTTGAAACTGGAGCAGGAGCATGGCCAGGTGGACTGGGGACAGCAAGGAGTCCTCATGTCAGGTAGTCCTGGGACATGGTCCTAGGGCCCAGGCCAGTTGAAACTGGAGCAGCAGCATGGCCAGGTGGACTGGGGACAGCAAGGAGTCATCATGTCAGGTAGTCCTGGGGCATGGTCCTAGGGCTCAGGTCCTCCGAGAGAGAGAAAGAAAGAGAGAAGGAGAGAATTAGAGAACGCACACTTAGATTCACACAGGACACCTGAATAGGACAGGAGAAGTACTCCAGATAAACAAACTGACCCTAGCCCCCCGACACATAAACTACTGCAGCATAAATACTGGAGGCTGAGACAGGAGGGGTCAGGAGACACTGTGGCCCCATCCGAGGACACCCCGGACAGGGCCAAACAGGAAGGATATAACCCCACCCACTTTGCCAAAGCACAGCCCCACACCACTAGAACACTAACATCAATACTGTCATTAACCTGACTCTTCAATAAAGAGTCATTTTGAAATGATTCAGAACTGTTGGTTAAGGGCTGGTCAGTCAGCATTTCACTGTGAGGTCTACTACACCTGTTGGTTAAGGGCTGGTCAGTAAGCATTTCACTGTGAGGTCTACTACACCTGTTGGTTAAGGGCTGGTCAGTAAGCATTTCACTGTGAGGTCTACTACACCTGTTGGTTAAGGGCTGGTCAGTCAGCATTTCACTGTGAGGTCTACACCTGTTGGTTAAGGGGCTGGTCAGTCAGCATTTCACTGTGAGGTCTACACCTGTTGGTTAAGGGCTGGTCAGTAAGCATTTCACTGTGAGGTCTACTAAAGCGTCTGCTAAATGGCATATATTATTATATATTACTACACCTGTTGTATTCAGCATTTCACTGTGAGGTCTACTACACCTGTTGTATTCAGCATTTCACTGTGAGGTCTACTACACCTGTTGTATTCAGCATTTCACTGTGAGGTCTACTACACCTGTTGTATTCAACATGTGACAAATGCTATTTGATTTGATTTACAGCAGGTCTAGTTAGATTTAACTGAGAAAGCATCAAAGTAATGTGTTTTCAAATGTTACTGTGTCAGTTTGGACACACAGATACTTAGCTCATAATTTGTGGAGAACTGTTCCTTGATGGACAGGCTATTGTACCACACACAGAGATATTTTCCTTTATTCAGGACATTTAGAATGACAGCACATTACAGAGTAGCCTTATTATTATTATTAGTAGCCTAATGGGATTATTCACAAAATTATCTGGTGATCAGGTTATGAAATGTCATGACAAAGACATTTTAGTTTCCATGTTTCACCTGAAATATTAAATTATTTATAGTTCTAGGTCTGTGTTGTTGTTAGGGGTCCTACAGTAGGTCTGTGTTGTAAGTTAGGGGTCCTACAGTAGGTCTGTGTTGTAAGTTATGGGTCCTACAGTAGGTCTATGTTGTTATTAGGTGAAGTTATGGGTCCTACAGTAGGTTGTTGTAAGTTATGGGTCCTACAGTAGGTCTATGTTGTATGTTATGGGTCCTACAGTAGGTCTATGTTGTAAGTTATGGGTCCTACAGTAGGTCTATGTTGTAAGTTATGGGTCCTACAGACATTTACATTACATTTAAGTCATTTAGCAGACGCTCTTATCCAGAGCGACTTACAAATTGGTGCATTCACCTTATGACATCCAGTGGAACAGTCACTTTACAATAGTGCATCTAAATCTTAAAGGGGGGGTGAGAGGGATTACTTATCCTATCCTAGGTATTCCTTAAAGAGGTGGGGTTTCAGGTGTCTCCGGAAGGTGGTGATTGACTCCGCTGTCCTGGCGTCGTGAGGGAGTTTGTTCCACCATTGGGGGGCCAGGGCAGCGAACAGTTTTGACTGGGCTGAGCGGGAGCTGTACTTCCTCAGTGGTAGGGAGGCGAGCAGGCCAGAGGTGGATGAACGCAGTGCCCTTGTTTGGGTGTAGGGCCTGATCAGAGCCTGGAGGTACTGAGGTGCCGTTCCCCTCGCAGCTCCGTAGGCAAGCACCATGGTCTTGTAGCGGATGCGAGCTTCAACTGGAAGCCAGTGGAGAGAACGGAGGAGTGGGGTGACGTGAGAGAACTTGGGAAGGTTGAACACCAGACGGGCTGCGGCGTTCTGGATGAGTTGAAGGGGTTTAATGGCACAGGCAGGGAGCCCAGCCAACAGCGAGTTGCAGTAATCCAGACGGGAGATGACAAGTGCCTGGATTAGGACCTGCGCCGCTTCCTGTGTGAGGCAGGGTCGTACTCTGCGGATGTTGTAGAGCATGAACCTACAGGAACGGGCCACCGCCTTGATGTTGGTTGAGAACGACAGGGTGTTGTCCAGGATCACACCAAGGTTCTTAGCGCTCTGGGAGGAGGACACAATGGAGTTGTCAACCGTGATGGCGAGATCATGGAACGGGCAGTCCTTCCCGGGAGGAAGAGCAGCTCCGTCTTGCCGAGGTTCAGCTTGAGGTGGTGATCCGTCATCCACACTGATATGTCTGCCAGACATGCAGAGATGCGATTCGCCACCTGGTCATCAGAAGGGGGAAAGGAGAAGATTAGTTGTGTGTCGTCTGCATAGCAATGATAGGAGAGACCATGTGAGGTTATGACAGAGCCAAGTGACTTGGTGTATAGCGAGAATAGGAGATGTTGTAAGTTATGGGTCTTACAGTAAGTCTATGTTGTAAGTTATGGGTCCTACAGTAGGTCTATGTTGTAAGTTATGGGTCCTACAGTAGATCTATGTTGTAAGTTATGGGTCCTACAGTAGGTCTATGTTGTAAGTTAGGGGTCTTACAGTAGGTCTATGTTGTAAGTTATGGGTCCTACAGTAGGTCTATGTTGTTATTAGGTGAAGTTATGGGTCCTACAGTAGGTCTGTGTTGTAAGTTATGGATCCTACAGTAGGTCTATGTTGTTGTTAGGTGAAGTTATGGGTCCTACAGTAGGTCTGTTGTTAGTTAGGGGTCTTACAGTAGGTCTATGTTGTAAGTTATGGGTCCTACAGTAGGTCTGTGTTGTCAGTTATGGGTCCTACAAAGTTATGGGTCCTACAGTAGGTCTGTGTTGTCAGTTATGGGTCCTACAGTAGGTCTATGTTGTAAGTTATGGGTCCTACAGTAGGTCTGTGTTGTAAGTTAGGGGTCCTACAGTAGGTCTATGTTGTAAGTTATGGGTCCTACAGTAGGTATGTGTTATTAGGTGAAGTTATGGGTGCTACAGTAGGTCTATGTTGTAAGTTATGGGTCCTACAGTAGGTCTATGTTGTAAGTTAGGGGTCCTACAGTAGGTCTATGTTGTAAGTTATGGGTCCTACAGTAGGTCTATGTTGTAAGTTATGGGTCCTACAGTAGGTCTGTGTTGTAAGTTAGGGGTCCTACAATAGGTCTATGTTGTAAGTTAGGGGTCCTACAATAGGTCTATGTTGTAAGTTAGGGGTCCTACAGTAGGTCTATGTTGTAAGTTATGGGTCCTACAGTAGGTTAATGTTGTAAGTTATGGGTCCTACAGTAGGTCTATGTTGTTAGTTATGGGTCCTACAGTAGGTCTATGTTGTTATTAGGTGAAGTTATGGGTCCTACAGTAGGTCTATGTTGTAAGTTATGGGTCCTACAGTAGGTCTATGTTGTATGTTATGGGTCCTACAGTAGGTCTATGTTGTATGTTATGGGTCCTACATTAGGTCTATGTTGTAAGTTATGTGTCCTACAGTAGGTCTATGTTGTAAGTTATGGGTCCTACAGTAGGTCTATGTTGTTATTAGGTGAAGTTATGGGTCCTACAGTAGGTCTATGTTGTAAGTTATGGGTCCTACAGTAGGTCTATGTTGTAAGTTAGGGGTCCTACAGTAGGTCTATGTTGTTGTTAGGTGAAGTTATGGGTCCTACAGTAGGTCTGTGTTGTAAGTTATGGGTCCTACAGTAGGTCTGTGTTGTAAGTTATGGGTCCTACAGTAGGTCTATGTTGTTATTAGGTGAAGTTATGGGTCCTACAGTAGGTCTATGTTGTAAGTTATGGGTCCTACAGTAGATCCATGATGTCATCTGAGACCATTCAACAGTCTCGATTTACCAGGTTATTACTGCTAGACAATAAACCTTTTTGGTGGGTTGTCATAGACTTACAATTGTTGTTTTGAGTATTTCTTACATTCTCTAAGAGTATTTGGTTGTGATAATTGCAAAATATGTATTTTGGATGCAGCAGTTGTTAGCTTAAATGTTAATGCTAGGCTGGAAGCATAGCTGTTAGCTAGAATGCTAAAGCTTATTGACATAGGCTGGTAGCAAAGCTGTTAGCTTGAATGCTAATGCTAGGCTGGGAGCAAAGCCGTTAGCTAGAATGCTAACGCTTATTGACATAGGCTGGTAGCAAAGTGGTTAGCTTGAATGCTAATGCTAGGCTGGTAGCATAGCCGTTAGCTAGAATGCTAACGCCTATTGACATAGGCTGTTAGCAAAGCTGTTAGCTAGAATGCTAACGCTTATTGACATAGGCTGGTTGCAAAGCTGTTAGCTAGAATGCTAACGCTTATTGACTTAGGCTGGTAGCAAAGCTGTTAGCTAGAATGCTAATGCTAGGCTGGTAGCAAAGCTGTTAGCTGGAATGCTAGCGCTTATTGACATAGACTGGTTGCAAAGCTAGCCAAAGAGCTTTTTACTGGTTGAAATTAAAGTAGTTTTTAAGTATAAAGCAGTTGATTTGAAACAATGGCACAAACGAGCCTTTACCATTATAATCCAAACGTAGTGTGAAATTCACTCACAAGCAACCTGTAAATGGAGGCTATTTTTGCTGTCAGTCTATGATAACTCCCCTGAGTTTTCCCCCACTGTGGTGAATTAGCACCTAGGTTTTTTACAGCTGTATTAACTAGAATCATCCACTACATACTACCGTGAGAAAGAAATCAAGACACTGTGGCTGTTTTTGCTCACTCGAATGTCCTTAAGATAGTTTTCAAGTAAGTTTTGTAAAAGCATTTTTAAAGATTTCATTACAGACTTAAATTGTTATAAAACATCACGGGCAATCAAATCAAATCAAATTTATTTATAAATATATTCTTATATCAGCTGATGTCTCAAAGTGCTGTACAGAAACCCAGCCTAAAACCCCAAACAGCAAGCAATGCAGGTGTAGAAGCACGGTGGCTAGGAAAAACTCCTAGAAAGGCCAAAACCTAGGAAGAAACCTAGAGAGGAACCAGGCTATGTGGGCTGGCCAGTCCTCTTCTGGCTTTGCCGGGTGGAGATTATAACAGAACATGACCAAGATGTTCAAATGTTCATAAATGACCAGCATGGTCAAATAATAAGAAACCAATCACCTTTTACCTCAAATAAACAGTGGATATTCGCTGTTGTGGGCCGTTAAGCCCTTTAACCATCTGTCTGACTTTGTTATTCACACAGGAGAGAGACGTGACTATAGTGGATCCTCTGGGGAGCTTCAACAACAGCATGACGCTGACGAGGCAGAGAAGAGTCTCTCCACATCAGAACACCTCAAGAAACACCAACGGAAACACACAGGGAAGAAACCTCACTGCTGCCCTGACTGTGGGAAGAGTTACTCAAGATCAGATTCACTAAAACTTCACCAGAGAATTCACACAGATGATAAATCTCACTGCTGCTCTGACTGTGGGAAGAGACTTACCTCTTCGGCAGACCTTATAAGACACCAGAGAATCCATACAGGAGAGAAACCATATAGCTGTGATCAGTGTGGGAAGAGTTTTAATGTTCCAAGCAGCCTGAAAACACACCAGAGAATTCACACAGGAGAGAAGCCGTATAACTGTTGTCAATGTGGGAAGAGTTTTCTTCATCTAGCCGTCTGACTATACACCAGAGAATACACACAGGAGAGAATCCTTATATCTGTGATCAATGTGGGATAAATTTTACTACATCTAGCCAGCTGTCTTTGCACCAGAGAACACACACAGGAGATAAGCCTTATAGCTGTGATCAATGTGGGAAGAGTTTTGCTCACTCACGCAGCATGACAGCACACCTGAGAATACACACTGGAGAGAAACCTCACTGTTGCTCTGACTGTGGGAAGGGATTCCACTCTTCAGCAGACCTTAAAATACATCAGAGAATCCATACAGGAGAGAAACCTTATAGCTGCTCTGACTGTGGGAAGAGCTTTTCAAAATCATCTACATTACAATCACACCAGAGAATTCACACCGGAGAGAAACCTTATAGCTGCTCTGACTGTGGGAAGAGCTTTTCAAAATCATCTACATTACAATCACACCAGAGAATTCACACTGGAGAGAAACCTTATAGCTGTTTTCAATGTGGGAAGAGTTTTACTGAATCTAGACGGCTAACTACACACCAGAGAACACACACCGGAGTGAAACCTTACCACTGCTCTGACTGTGGAAAGAGATTTGTTTCGTCAGGACATTTAAAATCACACCAGAGAACACACACAGGAGAGAAGCCTTATAGCTGTGATCAATGTGGGAAGAGCTTTACTCACTCAAGCAGCCTGACTATACACCAGAGAAAACACACAGGAGAGAAACCTTATAGCTGTGATCAATGTGGGAAGAGTTTTGTTACATCTAGCCAGCTGACTATACATCAGAGAACACACACAGGAGAGAAATCTCATAGCTGTGATCAATGTGGGAAGAGTTTTGTTACATCTAGCCGTTTGACAATACACCAGAGAACACACACAGGAGAGAAACCTTACAGCTGTGATCAATGTGGGAAGAGTTTTGTTACATCTAGCAGTCTGACTATACACCAGAGAACACACACAGGAGAGAAACCTTATAGATGTGCTCAATGTGGGAAGTGTTTTACTACATCGAGCCATTTGACTATACACCAGAGAACACACACAGGACAGAATCCTTATAGTTGAAATCAATCTGGGAAGAATTTTACTCAGCCAAACTAGCTGATATCACACCAGAGAACACACACAGGAAATAAATATTGTAGCTGTGATCAATGTGACAAGAGATACTCTGGTAAAAAATATCTGATTAAACATCAGAAAATACATGGAGTTGTTTCATGATATCAATGAATTAATGTCATAATGTAGAATGTTGTAGAAGGGGTATTTTAACGATGTCATAATGTAGAATGTTGTAGTAGGAGTATTTTAATGATGTCATAATGTAGAATGTTATAGAAGGGGTATTTTAATGATGTCATAATGTAGAATGTTGTAGAAGGGGTATTTTAACGATGTCATAATGTAGAATGTTGTAGTAGGAGTATTTTAACGATGTCATAATGTAGAATGTTGTAGAAGGGGTATTTTAACAATGTCATAATGTAGAATGTTGTAGTAGGAGTATTTTAGTTAAACATGTCACAATGTAAAATATATATTGAGTGAGAGATCCTTCCTTCCCTTGTGCGCCTTCACTCCGGGTCTTTGTCCACTACTTAGTACACACAACCTACAGACAAGAACAGTATCCCACCCGCTTCAAGTGCACATCCCACATTTCTGAGGGATTTCCGTTCACACAATTTCTGAGACTGAAGCTCTTGTGTGTCGTAGTAAAACAAAGGCTGGAAATGTAGAGGGAGTTTGAGGCTCATCGCCCCCCCTCCCCCTGAAATAATGGCTTGATGATGCTCTCAGTAGAAATGTAGAGGGAGTTTGAGGCTCACCCCCCCTCCCCTAAAGGCTCATCCTCATCTTGAGGAGTCCTCCCTCTAGTCTTGATGCCATGTCCTCCCTCCAGTCTTGATGCCATGTCCTCCCTCCAGTCTTTACGTCCTCCCTCTAGTGTTGATGCCATGTCCTCCCTCTAGTCTTGATGCTATGTCCTCTCTCTAGTCTTGACGTCCTCCCTCTAGTCTTGATGCCATGTCCTCCCTTTAGTCTTGATGCCATGTCCTCCCTCTAGTCTTGATGCCATGTCCTCCCTTTAGTCTTGATGCCATGTCCTCCCTTAGTCTTGATGCCATGTCCTCCCTTTAGTCTTGATGCCATGTCCTCCCTCTAGTCTTGACATCCTCCCTTTAGTCTTGATGCCATGTCCTCCCTCTAGTCTTGATGTCCTCCCTCTAGTCTTGATGTCCTCCCTCTAGTCTTGATGTCCTCCCTCTAGTCTTGATGCCATGTCCTCCCTCTAGTCTTGATGCCATGTCCTCCCTCTAGTCTTGATGCCATGTCCTCCCTCTCGTCTTGATGCCATGTCCTCCCTCTCGTCTTGATGTCCTCCCTCTCGTCTTGATGTCCTCCCTCTCGTCTTGATGTCCTCCCTCTCGTCTTGATGTCGTCCCTCTAGTCTTGATGCCATGTCCTCCCTCTAGTGGTTCTCAGAGGCCCGTCTCCTCCATGTCCTTCTGTTCAGCAGATAAACCTTCACGTAGGGTTGGTCATCTTGAACTTAGTCTTCTCCACCCAGAATGCAGGTGGATGTTCTATTTAAAAACTCTCCACCCATCAGGCGTGAATGAAGAATTGTTATTTGAGTGTTGTCTGTATATTGCCTGTTATTGGTGTTCCATACCTCCCTCTAGTGGGGCCTCTATCTTCCTACCATCCGGTTTTATTTGTTCTGAGGAAACGTTCCCATTTATAAGCAACACATGTTTCTCTGTCCGCTTTTCTTTATTTGGTATATAATGTAGAGCATGCATTCTGTTGTACTAGGTACTGATTTATAGATGTTCTGATGTGTTTTCTTGGCACCATCATGTGACGTGTAATTATCATTGAAATAGAAGCCTGGGTTCTATACACAGTGATGATGGCCTGAGATCATGTAATTATCATTGAAATAGAAGCCTGGGTTCTATACACACTGATGATGGCCTGAGATCACGTGACATGTAATTATCATTAAAATAGAAGCCTGGGGCCTATTGACACTGATGATGGCCTGAGATAATGTAATTATCATTGAAATAGAAGCCTGGGGCCTATACACAGTGATGATGGCCTGAGATCATGTAATTATCATTGAAATAGAAGCCTGGGGCCTATACACACTGATGATGGCCTGAGATCATGTAATTATCATTGAAATAGAAGCCTGGGGCCTATACACAGTGATGATGGCCTGAGATCATGTAATTATCATTGAAATAGAAGCCTGGGGCCTATACACACTGACGATGGCCTGAGATCATGTAATTATCATTGAAATAGAAGCCTGGGGCCTATACACAGTGATGATGGCCTGAGATCATGTAATTATCATTGAAATAGAAGCCTGGGGCCTATACACAGTGATGATGGCCTGAGATCATGTAATTATCATTGAAATAGAAGCCTGGGGCCTATACACACTGATGATGGCCTGAGATCATGTAATTATCATTGAAATAGAAGCCTGGGGCCTATACACACTGACGATGGCCTGAGATCATGTAATTATCATTGAAATAGAAGCCTGGGGCCTATACACACTGACGATGGCCTGAGATCATGTAATTATCATTGAAATAGAAGCCTGGGGCCTATACACACTGATGATGGCCTGAGATCATGTAATTATCATTGAAATAGAAGCCTGGGGCCTATACACACTGATGATGGCCTGAGATCATGTAATTATCATTGAAATAGAAGCCTGGGGCCTATACACACTGATGATGGCCTGAGATCATGTAATTATCATTGAAATAGAAGCCTGGGGCCTATTCACACTGATTATGGCCTGAGATCATGTAATTATCATTGAAATAGAAGCCTGGGGCCTATACACACTGATGATGGCCTGAGATCATGTAATTATCATTGAAATAGAAGCCTGGGGCCTATACACACTGACGATGGCCTGAGATCATGTAATTATCATTGAAATAGAAGCCTGGGGCCTATACACAGTGATGGCCTGAGATCATGTAATTATCATTGAAATAGAAGCCTGGGGCCTATACACAGTGACGATGGCCTGAGATCATGTAATTATCATTGAAATAGAAGCCTGGGGCCTATACACAGTGACGATGGCCTGAGATCGTGTAATTATCATTGAAATAGAAGCCTGGGGCCTATACACAGTGACGATGGCCTGAGATCATGTAATTATCATTGAAATAGAAGCCTGGGGCCTATACACAGTGATGATGGCCTGAGATCATGTAATTATCATTGAAATAGAAGCCTGGGGCCTATACACAGTGACGATGGCCTGAGATCATGTAATTATCATTGAAATAGAAGCCTGGGGCCTATACACAGTGACGATGGCCTGAGATCATGTAATTATCATTGAAATAGAAGCCTGGGGCCTATACACAGTGATGATGGCCTGAGATCATGTAATTATCATTGAAATAGAAGCCTGGGGCCTATACACGTCGCTCTGGATAAGAGCGTCTGCTAAATGACTTAAATGTAAATGTAAATGTACACAGTGATGATGGCCTGAGATCATGTAATTATCATTGAAATAGAAGCCTGGGGCCTATACACAGTGACGATGGCCTGAGATCATGTAATTATCATTGAAATAGAAGCCTGGGGCCTATACACAGTGATGATGGCCTGAGATCATGTAATTATCATTGAAATAGAAGCCTGGGGCCTATTCACAGTGATGATGGCCTGAGATCATGTAATTATCATTGAAATAGAAGCCTGGGGCCTATACACAGTGATGATGGCCTGAGATCATGTAATTATCATTGAAATAGAAGCCTGGGGCCTATACACACTGACGATGGCCTGAGATCATGTAATTATCATTGAAATAGAAGCCTGGGGCCTATACACAGTGATGATGGCCTGAGATCATGTAATTATCATTGAAATAGAAGCCTGGGGCCTATACACAGTGATGATGGCCTGAGATCATGTAATTATCATTGAAATAGAAGCCTGGGGCCTATTCACAGTGATGATGGCCTGAGATCATGTAATTATCATTGAAATAGAAGCCTGGGGCCTATACACAGTGACGATGGCCTGAGATCATGTAATTATCATTGAAATAGAAGCCTGGGGCCTATACACAGTGATGATGGCCTGAGATCATGTAATTATCATTGAAATAGAAGCCTGGGGCCTATACACAGTGACGATGGCCTGAGATCATGTAATTATCATTGAAATAGAAGCCTGGGGCCTATACACAGTGATGATGGCCTGAGATCATGTAATTATCATTGAAATAGAAGCCTGGGGCCTATACACAGTGATGATGGCCTGAGATCATGTAATTATCATTGAAATAGAAGCCTGGGGCCTATACACAGTGATGATGGCCTGAGATCATGTAATTATCATTGAAATAGAAGCCTGGGGCCTATACACAGTGATGATGGCCTGAGATCATGTAATTATCATTGAAATAGAAGCCTGGGGCCTATACACAGTGATGATGGCCTGAGATCATGTAATTATCATTGAAATAGAAGCCTGGGGCCTATACACAGTGATGATGGCCTGAGATCATGTAATTATCATTGAAATAGAAGCCTGGGGCCTATACACAGTGATGATGGCCTGAGATCATGTAATTATCATTGAAATAGAAGCCTGGGGCCTATACACAGTGATGATGGCCTGAGATCATGTAATTATCATTGAAATAGAAGCCTGGGGCCTATACACAGTGATGATGGCCTGAGATCATGTAATTATCATTGAAATAGAAGCCTGGGGCCTATACACACTGATGATGGCCTGAGATCATGTAATTATCATTGAAATAGAAGCCTGGGGCCTATACACAGTGATGATGGCCTGAGATCATGTAATTATCATTGAAATAGAAGCCTGGGGCCTATACACAGTGATGATGGCCTGAGGACCAAACTGTTCTTTTCTTTTCATCTTTTATTTAGGCACCTTCTTGTATGATTATATATGCTTTGGGCAGTTTCAATAAATATCTCAAAGTCAGATGGCTAGATCTTTATTTGACTGTTTAGGATCTTTGTTGTGACAGGGTCTCTTATCTCTCCCAACAATTCTCTCTTTCAATAAATATCTCTGGTGCAAAGTCAGATGGCTAGATCTTTATTTGACTGTTTAGGATCTTTGTTGTGACAGGGTCTCTTATCTCTCCCAACAATGTCGATTTTAAAGAGTTACTATTGATGTGATTTTTTTTTAAAGTGTTGCGTTCCACTTACCGCGTTGGTGACCCACTTGAAACAAAAATGCAACACTTCAAAATGTAGCGATCTGTTTTCTACGACTTGTTCTCTGACCAGGGATGTTGTCCTCTGACCAGGGATGTTGTCCTCTGACCAGGGATGTTGTCCTCTGACCAGGGATGTTGTCCTCTAACCAGTGATGTTGTCCTCTAACCAGTGATGTTGTCCTCTAACCAGTGATGTTGTCCTCTAGCCAGGGATGTTGTCCTCTAGCCAGGGATGTTGTCCTCTAGCCAGGGATGTTGTCCTCTAATCAGTGATGTTGTCCTCTAACCAGTGATGTTGTCCTCTAACCAGGGATGTTGTCCTCTAACCAGGGATGTTGTCCTCTAACCAGTGATGTTGTCCTCTAACCAGTGATGTTGTCCTCTAACCAGTGATGTTATCCTCTAACCAGGGATGTTGTCCTGACCAGGGATGTTGTCCTCTGACCAGGGATGTTGTCCTCTGACCAGGGATGTTGTCCTCTGACCAGGGATGTTGTCCTCTGACCAGGGATGTTGTCCTCTAACCAGGGATGTTGTCCTCTAACCAGGGATGTTGTCCTCTAACCAGGGATGTTGTCCTCTAACCAGGAATGTTGTCCTCTAACCAGGAATGTTGTCCTCTAACCAGTGATGTTGTCCTCTAACCAGTGATGTTGTCCTCTAACCAGTGATGTTGTCCTCTAACCAGTGATGTTGTCCTCTAACCAGTGATGTTGTCCTCTAACCAGTGATGTTGTCCTCTAACCAGGGATGTTGTCCTCTAACCAGGGATGTTGTCCTCTAACCAGTGATGTTGTCCTCTAACCAGTGATGTTGTCCTCTAACCAGTGATGTTGTCCTCTAACCAGGGATGTGCACATTACTCCCAGATTCCGTGTGGTTTTTGAGCTGTTAGTTTTAACAGGACGGAAAACCTCATCTCCCTGCTCTCGGCACGATTGATTTCAACACGATATCGATGCGAGTGATGACAAATAAGTGTTGCGTTCCATTTATTTTAGCGACCCGTATCGGTGAGTTATGGCCTCTTGTCAAAACAACAGCGTTTTTGGTGCTTGGACAGTTAAAAAAAAAATATATACAAGCAATATGAATCCTATTGTGTTTGTGTAGATAGTACATTTTATATTTAGGTTTTCAATATATCACAAACTGTTTCTGCATATTGGTTATTGATTTGGACACGTTAAAACTGTTTTGACGTTGGGGCTATCCCGTCTAGCAACATGTCATTGGACAGAAGACTATCCCATCTAGCAACATGTCATTGGACAGAAGACTATCCCATCTAGCAACATGTCATTGGACAGAAGACTATCCCATCTAGCAACATGTCATTGGACAGAAGACTATCCCATCTAGCAACATGTCATTGGACAGAAGACTATCCCGTCTAGCAACATGTCATTGGACAGAAGACTATCCCATCTAGCAACATGTCATTGGACAGAAGACTATCCCATCTAGCAACATGTCATTGGACAGAAGACTATCCCATCTAGCAACATGTCATTGGACAGAAGACTATCCCGTCTAGCAACATGTCATTGGACAGAAGACTATCCCGTCTAGCAACATGTCATTGGACAGAAGACTATCCCGTCTAGCAACATGTCATTGGACAGAAGACTATCCCGTCTAGCAACATGTCATTGGACAGAAGACTATCCCGTCTAGCAACATGTCATTGGACAGAAGACTATCCCTTCTAGCAACATGTCATTGGACAGAAGACTATCCCATCTAGCAACATGTCATTGGACAGAAGACTATCCCATCTAGCAACATGTCATTGGACAGAAGACTATCCCGTCTAGCAACATGTCATTGGACAGAAGACAGGTATTAAATATAGAGTTCTGGTCAGTATCAGAATGGGGGGGTATAATAAACTGGTATTATAAATACAGAGTTCTGGTCAGTATCAGAATGGGGGTCTATAATAAACTGGTATTATAAATACAGAGTTCTGGTCAGTATCAGAATGGGGCGGGGGTGTATAATAAACTGGTATTATAAATATAGAGTTCTGGTCAGTATCAGAACGGGGGGTGTATAATAAACTGGTATTATAAATACAGAGTTCTGGTCAGTATCAGAATGGGGGGGGGGGTATAATAAACTGGTATTATAAATACAGAGTTCTGGTCAGTATCAGAATGGGGGGTCTATAATAAACTGGTATTATAAATACAGAGTTCTGGTCAGTATCAGAATGGGGGGGGGTGTATAATAAACTGGTATTATAAATACAGAGTTCTGGTCAGTATCAGAATGGGGGGTCTATAATAAACTGGTATTATAAATACAGAGTTCTGGTCAGTATCAGAATGGGGGGTCTATAATAAACTGGTATTATAAATACAGAGTTCTGGTCAGTATCAGAATGGGGGTGTATAATAAACTGGTATTATAAATACAGAGTTCTGGTCAGTAACAGAATGGGGGGGGTCTATAATAAACTGGTATTATAAATACAGAGTTCTGGTCAGTATCAGAATGGGGGGGTGTATAATAAACTGGTATTATAAATACAGAGTTCTGGTCAGTATCAGAATGAGGGGGTCTATAATAAACTGGTATTATAAATACAGAGTTCTGGTCAGTATCAGAATGGGGGGGTGGGGGTCTATAATAAACTGGTATTATAAATACAGAGTTCTGGTCAGTATCAGAATGGGGGGTGTATAATAAACTGGTATTATAAATACAGAGTTCTGGTCAGTATCAGAATGGGGGGTCTATAATAAACTGGTATTATAAATACAGAGTTCTGGTCAGTATCAGAATGGGGGGGTCTATAATAAACTGGTATTATAAATACAGAGTTCTGGTCAGTATCAGAATGGGGGGGTGTATAATAAACTGGTATTATAAATACAGAGTTCTGGTCAGTATCAGAATGGGGGGTCTATAATAAACTGGTATTATAAATACAGAGTTCTGGTCAGTATCAGAATAAATAATAAACTGGTATTATAAATACAGAGTTCTGGTCAGTATCAGAATGGGGGGGGTCTATAATAAACTGGTATTATAAATACAGAGTTCTGGTCAGTATCAGAATGGGGGGTGTATAATAAACTGGTATTATAAATACAGAGTTCTGGTCAGTATCAGAATGGGGGGTGTGGATAATAAACTGGTATTATAAATACAGAGTTCTGGTCAGTATCAGAATGAGGGGGGTGTATAATAAACTGGTATTATAAATATAGAGTTCTGGTCAGTATCAGAATGGGGGGTGTGGATAATAAACTGGTATTATAAATACAGAGTTCTGGTCAGTATCAGAATGGGGGGTGTGGATAATAAACTGGTATTATAAATACAGAGTTCTGGTCAGTATCAGAATGAGGGGGGTCTATAATAAACTGGTATTATAAATACAGAGTTCTGGTCAGTATCAGAATGGGGGGTGTATAATAAACTGGTATTATAAATACAGAGTTCTGGTCAGTATCAGAATGGGGGGGGGTCTATAATAAACTGGTATTATAAATACAGAGTTCTGGTCAGTATCAGAATGGGGGGGGTCTATAATAAACTGATATTATAAATACAGAGTTCTGGTCAGTATCAGAATGGGGGGGGGTCTATAATAAACTGGTATTATAAATACAGAGTTCTGGTCAGTATCAGAATGGGGGGGGTCTATAATAAACTGGTATTATAAATACAGAGTTCTGGTCAGTATCAGAATGGGGGTCTATAATAAACTGGTATTATAAATACAGAGTTCTGGTCAGTATCAGAATGGGAGGGGGGTCTATAATAAACTGGTATTATAAATACAGAGTTCTGGTCAGTATCAGAATGGGGGGGGGGGGGGTGTATAATAAACTGGTATTATAAATACAGAGTTCTGGTCAGTATCAGAATGGGGGGGGGGGGGTGTATAATAAACTGGTATTATAAATACAGAGTTCTGGTCAGTATCAGAATGGGGGGGGGGGGGGGTGTATAATAAACTGGTATTATAAATACAGAGTTCTGGTCAGTATCAGAATGGGGGGGGTCTATAATAAACTGGTATTACATTTACATTTACATTTACATTTAAGTCATTTAGCAGACGCTCTTATCCAGAGCGACTTACAAATTGGTGCATTCACCTTATGACATCCAGTGGGACAGTCACTTAACAATAGTGCATCTAAAACTTAGGGGGGTGGGGTGAGAGGGATTACTTAACCTATCCTAGGTATTCCTTAAAGAGGTGGGGTTTCAGGTGTCTCCGGAAGGTGGTGATTGACTCCGCTGTCCTGGCGTCGTGAGGGAGTTTGTTCCACCATTGGGGGCCAGGGCAGCGAACAGTTTTGACTGGGCTGAGCGGGAGCTGTACTTCCTCAGTGGTAGGGAGGCGAGCAGGCCAGAGGTGGATGAACGCAGTGCCCTTGTTTGGGTGTAGGGCCTGATCAGAGCCTGGAGGTACTGAGGTGCCGTTCCCCTCACAGCTCCGTAGGCAAGCACCATGGTCTTGTAGCGGATGCGAGCTTCAACTGGAAGCCAGTGGAGAGAACGGAGCAGCGGGGTGACGTGAGAGAACTTGGGAAGGTTGAACACCAGACGGGCTGCGGCGTTCTGGATGAGTTGAAGGGGTTTAATGGCACAGGCAGGGAGCCCAGCCAACAGCGAGTTGCAGTAGTCCAGACGGGAGATGACAAGTGCCTGGATTAGGACCTGCGCCGCTTCCTGTGTGAGGCAGGGTCGTACTCTGCGGATGTTGTAGAGCATGAACCTACAGGAACGGGCCACCGCCTTGATGTTAGTTGAGAACGACAGGGTGTTGTCCAGGATCACACCAAGGTTCTTGGCGCTCTGGGAGGAGGACACAGTGGAGTTGTCAACCGTGATGGCGAGATCATGGAACGGGCAGTCCTTCCCCGGGAGGAAGAGCAGCTCCGTCTTGCCGAGGTTCAGCTTGAGGTGGTGATCCGTCATCCACACTGATATGTCTGCCAGACATGCAGAGATGCGATTCGCCACCTGGTCATCAGAAGGGGGAAAGGAGAAGATTAATTGTGTGTCGTCTGCATAGCAATGATAAGAGAGACCATGTGAGGTTATGACAGAGCCAAGTGACTTGGTGTATAGCGAGAATAGGAGAGGGCCAAGAACAGAGCCCTGGGGGACACCAGTGGTGAGAGCGCGTGGTGAGGAGACAGATTCTCGCCACGCCACCTGGTAGGAGCGACCTGTCAGGTAGGACGCAATCCAAGCGTGGGCCGCGCCGGAGATGCCCAACTCGGAGAGGGTGGAGAGGAGGATCTGATGGTTCACAGTATCGAAGGCAGCCGATAGATCTAGAAGGATGAGAGCAGAGGAGAGAGAGTTAGCTTTAGCAGTGCGGAGCGCCTCCGTGATACAGAGGAGAGCAGTCTCAGTTGAATGACTAGTCTTGAAACCTGACTGATTTGGATCAAGAAGGTCATTCAGAGAGAGATAGCGGGAGAGCTGGCCAAGGACGGCACGTTCAAGAGTTTTGGAGAGAAAAGAAAGAAGGGATACTGGTCTGTAATTGTTGACATCGGAGGGATCGAGTGTAGGTTTTTTCAGAAGGGGTGCAACTCTCGCTCTCTTGAAGACGGAAGGGACGTAGCCAACGGTCAGGGATGAGTTGATGAGCGAGGTGAGGTAAGGGAGAAGGTCTCCGGAAATGGTCTGGAGAAGAGAGGAGGGGATAGGGTCAAGCGGGCAGGTTGTTGGGCGGCCGGCCGTCACAAGACGCGAGATTTCATCTGGAGAGAGAGGGGAGAAAGAGGTCAGAGCATAGGGTAGGGCAGTGTGAGCAGAACCAGCGGTGTCGTTTGACTTAGCAAACGAGGATCGGATGTCGTCGACCTTCTTTTCAAAATGGTTGACGAAGTCATCTGCAGAGAGGGAGGAGGGGGGGGGAGGGGGCGGAGGATTCAGGAGGGAGGAGAAGGTGGCAAAGAGCTTCCTAGGGTTAGAGGCAGAAGCTTGGAATTTAGCGTGGTAGAAAGTGGCTTTAGCAGCAGAGACAGAGGAGGAAAATGTAGAGAGGAGGGAGTGAAAGGATGCCAGGTCCGCAGGGAGGCGAGTTTTCCTCCATTTCCGCTCGGCTGCCCGGAGCCCTGTTCTGTGAGCTCGCAATGAGTCATCGAGCCACGGAGCGGGAGGGGAGGACCGAGCCGGCCTGGAGGATAGGGGACATAGAGAGTCAAGGGATGCAGAGAGGGAGGAGAGGAGGGTTGAGGAGGCAGAATCAGGAGATAGGTGGGAGAAGGTTTGAGCGGAGGGAAGAGATGATAGGATGGAAGAGGAGAGAGTAGCGGGGGAGAGAGAGCGAAGGTTGGGACGGCGCGATACCATCCGAGTAGGGGCAGTGTGGGAGGTGTTGGATGAGAGCGAGAGGGAAAAGGATACAAGGCAGTGGTCGGAGACTTGGAGGGGAGTTGCAATGAGGTTAGTGGAAGAACAGCATCTAGTAAAGATGAGGTCGAGCGTATTGCCTGCCTTGTGAGTAGGGGGGGAAGGTGAGAGGGTGAGGTCAAAAGAGGAGAGGAGTGGAAAGAAGGAGGCAGAGAGGAAAGAGTCAAAGGTAGACGTGGGGAGGTTAAAGTCGCCCAGAACTGTGAGAGGTGAGCCGTCCTCAGGAAAGGAGCTTATCAAGGCATCAAGCTCATTGATGAACTCTCCGAGGGAACCTGGAGGGCGATAAATGATAAGGATGTTAAGCTTGAAAGGGCTAGTGACTGTGACAGCATGGAATTCAAAGGAGGCGATAGACAGATGGGTAAGGGGAGAAAGAGAGAATGACCACTTGGGAGAGATGAGGATCCCGGTGCCACCACCCCGCTGACCAGACGCTCTCGGGGTGTGCGAGAACACGTGGGCGGACGAAGAGAGAGCAGTAGGAGTAGCAGTGTTGTCTGTGGTGATCCATGTTTCCGTCAGGGCCAAGAAGTCGAGGGACTGGAGGGAGGCATGGGCTGAGATGAACTCTGCCTTGACCAGAACTCTGTATTTATAATACCAGTTTATTATAGACCCCCCCTCATTCTGATCCTGACCAGAACTCTGTATTTATAATACCAGTTTATTATACACCCCCATTCTGATACTGACCAGAACTCTGTATTTATAATACCAGTTTATTATAGACCCCCATTCTGATACTGACCAGAACTCTGTATTTATAATACCAGTTTATTATAAATACAGAGTTCTGGTCAGTATCAGAATGGGGGGTCTATAATAAACTGGTATTATAAATACAGAGTTCTGGTCAGTATCAGAATGGGGGGGGTCTATAATAAACTGGTATTATAAATACAGAGTTCTGGTCAGTATCAGAATGGGGGGTCTATAATAAACTGGTATTATAAATACAGAGTTCTGGTCAGTATCAGAATGGGGGGTCTATAATAAACTGGTATTATAAATACAGAGTTCTGGTCAGTATCAGAATGGGGGGGGGTGTATAATAAACTGGTATTATAAATACAGAGTTCTGGTCAGTATCAGAATGGGGGGTGTATAATAAACTGGTATTATAAATACAGAGTTCTGGTCAGGATCAGAATGAGGGGGTCTATAATAAACTATAATAAACTGGTATTATAAATACAGAGTTCTGGTCAGTATCAGAATGGGGGGGTCTATAATAAACTGATATTATAAATACAGAGTTCTGGTCAGTATCAGAATGGGGGGGTGTATAATAAACTGGTATTGTAAATACAGAGTTCTGGTCAGTATCAGAATGGGGGGTGTATAATAAACTGGTATTATAAATACAGAGTTCTGGTCAGTATCAGAATGGGGGGGGGGTGTATAATAAACTGGTATTATAAATACAGAGTTCTGGTCAGTATCAGAACGGGGGGGGTATAATAAACTGGTATTATAAATACAGAGTTCTGGTCAGTATCAGAATGGGGGGGTGTATAATAAACTGGTATTATAAATACAGAGTTCTGGTCAGTATCAGAATGGGGGGGTGTATAATAACCTGGTATTATAAATACAGAGTTCTGGTCAGTATCAGAATGGGGGGTCTATAATAAACTGGTATTATAAATACAGAGTTCTGGTCAGTATCAGAATGGGGGGTGTATAATAAACTGGTATTATAAATACAGAGTTCTGGTCAGTATCAGAATGGGGGGGTCTATAATAAACTGGTATTATAAATACAGAGTTCTGGTCAGGATCAGAATGGGGGGGGGGTCTATAATAAACTGGTATTATAAATACAGAGTTCTGGTCAGTATCAGAATGGGGGGGTGTATAATAAACTGGTATTATAAATACAGAGTTCTGGTCAGTAACAGAATGGGGGGGGTCTATAATAAACTGGTATTATAAATACAGAGTTAATATAATATAATAATAATATAATAATATAATAATAATATAATATATGCCATTTAGCAGACGCTTTTATCCAAAGCGACTTACAGTCATGTGTGCATACATTCTACGTATGGGTGGTCCCGGGGATCGAACCCACTACCCTGGCGTTATAAGCGCCATGCTCTACCAAATGAGCTACACAGGACCAGTTCTGGTCAGTATCAGAATGGGGGGGGGGGTCTATGATAAACTGGTATCATAAATACAATAATATTATTTAATGAAAAGAAATTATAAAAAATAATAAAACTTCTCTCAACTGCGTTTCTCAACTCCAGTCAGCAGATGGCGATGTGCGTCTTTCAGGTGACGCTGCCAGCGTGTGACGTATAATCTAGTGGACGGAACGTGTCATCAACATGAACCGTTCAGCCACTTCGGGACAACAGGGCCGAAATATTGGAGCTCTTTACAAGCTTTATGGCGTATATATAAGCCACTTTTCTTTTAAAACACACATTTTTTTTGTTGTTGTCATCAAGCTGTTATTACATTTAATATAATATTTAACGTTGTTAGATTCTCTAGCTCGCTGGTTAACTTAGCAGTAGGACTAGGCTAACGCTAACTAGCTAGCTTGCTAACATCATCGACCATAAAGTCACAAAGCTACTCTCCCCCCAGTTGCTAAATAAGAGGTCTGCTAGACGGAGAAAAGAGGGTTTCGAGGAGGAAGAGGAGGCTGTTACAGTGAAAGGAGAAGAGGAAGACGCTTTCAGAGTGAAAGAGGAGGAGAAGGATGTTGACTACCGTGAAAGAAGAGGAGAAGGAAGAGAAAGAGGAGGCTGCCGTTTTTGGAATAAAGGAGGAAGGAGACATGACTGTTACAGTGAAAGAAGAGGAAGAGGTTTTTGGAGAGAAGGAGGAAGAGGAGGGGAGATGACTGTTACAGTGAAAGAAGAGGAAGAGGTTTTTGGAGAGAAGGAGGAAGAGGAGGGGAGATGACTGTTACAGTGAAAGAAGAGGAAGAGGTTTTTGGAGAGAAGGAGGAAGAGGAGGGGGAGATGACTGTTACAGTGAAAGAAGAGGAAGACGTTTTTGGAGAGAAGGAGGAAGAGGGGGAGATTACTGTCACATTGGAGGACGAAGAAGAACAGAAGACTGGAGATCTGATTAACACCAGTGAATACAGTGAGTACTATCTTATAAAACAGGGACATTGATCTGATTAACACCAGTGAATACAGTGAGTACTATCTTATAAAACAGGGACATTGATCTGATTAACACCAGTAAGTTGTTGAACTAACGTGTGATTTTAAAAGGATATTATACTCTTGGATATGTTGTTCTGTACTGTCGGAATTGGAAAAAGCTACAAAAGAGTCAACAAAATGTTAATGGATGAGATGCTTTTATTTATTTTTAAACCGTCTCTGACTGTCTCCCTCTGTTGTGCTCTGAATATCTCTGTTGTGCTCTGAATATCTCTGTTGTGCTCTGAATATCTCTGTTGTGCTCTGAATATCTCTGTTGTGCTCTGAATATCTCTGTTGTGCTCTGAATATCTCTGTTGTGCTCTGAATATCTCTGTTGTGCTCTGAATATCTCTGTTGTGCTCTGAATATCTCTGTTGTGCTCTGCATATCTCTGTTGTGCTCTGAATATCTCTGTTGTGCTCTGAATATCTCTGTTGTGCTCTGCATATCTCTGTTGTGCTCTGAATATCTCTGTTGTGCTCTGCATATCTCTGTTGTGCTCTGAATATCTCTGTTGTGCTCTGAATATCTCTGTTGTGCTCTGAATATCTCTGTTGTGCTCTGAATATCTCTGTTGTGCTCTGAATATCTCTGTTGTGCTCTGAATATCTCTGTTGTGCTCTGAATATCTCTGTTGTGCTCTGAATATCTCTGTTGTGCTTTTGCTCAGTCTCTGTACTCGACATCCCATGAGAGAAAAGTTCTTATTTAAAAAAAAACTTTAACATGATTTAACATGATTAAATATCAAATCGGGTTAGTATTAGGTCCGTCGTTGTTCAGTTATAAGACTGATCTGGTTTTTAAATATCTATGATACCATACCACTCATGTCTGATTTCAAATGATGAAGAGGACAGAATCGAGACGAGGAAGGATCATTGTGGTCTGGAATGTTCTGTTAATGTTCTAACACACTAAGGGCTGTTCTTAAGGATGATGTGATCTGGAACGTTCTGTTAGTTAATGTTCTAAGGGCTGTTCTTGAGGACGACGTGGAGAGGAGTGATCTGGAATGTTCTGTTAGTTAATGTTCTAACACACTAAGGGCTGTTCTTAAGGATGATGTGATCTGGAACGTTCTGTTAGTTAATGTTCTAAGGGCTGTTCTTAAGGACGACGTGGAGAGGAGTGGTCTGGAATGTTCTGTTAATGTTCTAACACACTAAGGGCTGTTCTTAAGGATGATGTGATCTGGAACGTTCTGTTAGTTAATGTTCTAAGTGCTGTTCTTGAGGACGACGTGGAGAGGAGTGATCTGGAACGTTCTGTTAGTTAATGTTCTAAGGGCTGTTCTTAAGGACGACGTAGAGAGGAGTGATCTGGAACGTTCTGTTAGTTAATGTTCTAAGGGCTGTTCTTAAGGACGACGTAGAGAGGAGTGGTCTGGAATGTTCTGTTAATGTTCTAACACACTAAGGGCTGTTCTTGAGGACGACGTGGAGAGCAGTGATCTGGAACGTTCTGTTAGTTAATGTTCTAAGGGCTGTTCTTGAGGACGACGTGGAGAGGAGTGATCTGGAATGTTCTGTTAATGTTCTAACACACTAAGGGCTGTTCTTAAGGATGATGTGATCTGGAACGTTCTGTTAGTTAATGTTCTACGGGCTGTTCTTGAGGACGACGTGGAGAGGAGTGATCTGGAATGTTCTGTTAGTTAATGTTCTAACACACTAAGGGCTGTTCTTAAGGATGATGTGATCTGGAACGTTCTGTTAGTTAATGTTCTAAGGGCTGTTCTTGAGGACGACGTGGAGAGGAGTGATCTGGAATGTTCTGTTAGTTAATGTTCTAACACACTAAGGGCTGTTCTTAAGGATGATGTGATCTGGAACGTTCTGTTAGTTAATGTTCTAAGGGCTGTTCTTAAGGACGACGTGGAGAGGAGTGGTCTGGAATGTTCTGTTAATGTTCTAACACACTAAGGGCTGTTCTTAAGGATGATGTGATCTGGAACGTTCTGTTAGTTAATGTTCTAAGGGCAGTTCTTGAGGACGACGTGGAGAGGAGTGATCTGGAATGTTCTGTTAGTTAATGTTCTAACACACTAAGGGCTGTTCTTAAGGATGGTGTGATCTGGAACGTTCTGTTAGTTAATGTTCTAAGGGCTGTTCTTAAGGACGACGTGGAGAGGAGTGGTCTGGAATGTTCTGTTAATGTTCTAACACACTAAGGGCTGTTCTTAAGGATGATGCGATCTGGAACGTTCTGTTAGTTAATGTTCTAAGGGCTGTTCTTAAGGACGACGTGGAGAGGTGATCTGGAACGTTCTGTTAGTTAATGTTCTAAGGGCTGTTCTTGAGGACGACGTGGAGAGGAGTGATCTGGAACGTTCTGTTAGTTAATGTTCTAACACACTAAGGGCTGTTCTTAAGGACGACGTGGAGAGGAGTGGTCTGGAATGTTCTGTTAATGTTCTAACACACTAAGGGCTGTTCTTAAGGACGACGTGGAGAGGAGTGATCTGGAATGTTCTGTTAATGTTCTAACACACTAAGGGCTGTTCTTAAGGATGGTGTGATCTGGAACGTTCTGTTAGTTAATGTTCTAAGGGCTGTTCTTAAGGACGACGTGGAGAGGAGTGATCTGGAATGTTCTGTTAATGTTCTAACACACTAAGGGCTGTTCTTAAGGATGATGCGATCTGGAATGTTCTGTTAGTTAATGTTCTAAGGGCTGTTCTTGAGGACGACGTGGAGAGGAGTGGTCTGGAATGTTCTGTTAGTTAATGTTCTAACACACTAAGGGCTGTTCTTAAGGATGATGTGATCTGGAACGTTCTGTTAGTTAATGTTCTAACACACTAAGGGCTGTTCTTGAGGACGACGTGGAGAGCAGTGATCTGGAACGTTCTGTTAGTTAATGTTCTAAGGGCTGTTCTTGAGGACGACGTGGAGAGCAGTGGTCTGGAACGTTCTGTTAGTTAATGTTCTAAGGGCTGTTCTTGAGGACGACGTGGAGAGCAGTGGTCTGGAACGTTCTGTTCATGAACACGGGTTTCTTCTTTCTTTATAAACAGTTTTATTTATATTTAAAAGATGATCAACATATATCTCCATTAACTTTATGGAGTAACTGCATTTCATTTATCCTTTATGGAGTAACTGCATTTCATTTATCCTTTATGGAGTAACTGCATTTCATTTATCCTTTATGGAGTAACTGCATTTCATTTATCCTTTATGGAGTAACTGCATTTCATTTATCCTTCATGGAGTAACTGCATTTCATTTATCCTTCATGGAGTAACTGCATTTCATTTATCCTTCATGGAGTAACTGCATTTCATTTATCCTTTATGGAGTAACTGCATTTCATTTATCCTTTATGGAGTAACTGCATTTCATTTATCCTTTATGGAGTAACTGCATTTCATTTATCCTTTATGGAGTAACTGCATTTCATTTATCCTTTATGGAGTAACTGCATTTCATTTATCCTTTATGGAGTAACTGCATTTCATTTATCCTTTATGGAGTAACTGCATTTCATTTATCCTTTATGGAGTAACTGCATTTCATTTATCCTTTATGGAGTAACTGCATTTCATTTATCCTTTATGGAGTAACTGCATTTCATTTATCCTTCATGGAGTAACTGCATTTCATTTATCCTTCATGGAGTAACTGCATTTCATTTATCCTTTATGGAGTAACTGCATTTCATTTATCCTTTATGGAGTAACTGCATTTCATTTATCCTTTATGGAGTAACTGCATTTCATTTATCCTTTATGGAGTAACTGCATTTCATTTATCCTTCTATGAAGGTGTAGATTGCGTTGCGTTTTGATCGCGGCCAACAGATGGACAAGGGACACTGCTTCCAGAGGCAGTTGGAACTCGGTCGTGAAATTTTAAACCTAGGACTATTTTTTTGGTGGCTGCGCACTTTAGGACACTGTTCAGTAATGTTGTAATCAATGTTCATAAAATCCAATGATCTTTATCTGTCTGATTCCCAGGGGTTGTAAAGTTCTGGCCTGAAATAAAACAGACAGAATTCCCAGCTCACAGTTGATCAGATCCTGATTTACTTGCGAGAGCTCTGCAGTTTATACACAAATACATTCATTTTATACCATCCTAACCTACGCACATACATACACACCAACATAGGGGTCTCTTCCTCTGCAGTCTCTACCTCTACATACACACCAACATAGGGGTCTCTTCCTCTACAGTCTCTTCCTCTACATACATACCAACATAGGGGTCTCTTCCTCTGCAGTCTCTTCCTCTGCAGTCTCTTCCTCTGCAGTCTCTTCCTCTGCAGTCTCTTCCTCTGCAGTCTCTACCTCTACATACACACCAACATAGGGGTCTCTTCCTCTGCAGTCTCTTCCTCTACATACACACCAACATAGGGGTCTCTTCCTCTGCAGTCTCTTCCTCTACAGTCTCTTCCTCTACAGTCTCTTCCTCTACATACACACCAACATAGGGGTCTCTTCCTCTGCAGTCTCTTCCTCTACATACACACCAACATAGGGGTCTCTTCCTCTGCAGTCTCTTCCTCTACAGTCTCTTCCTCTACAGTCTCTTCCTCTACATACACACCAACATAGGGGTCTCTTCCTCTGCAGTCTCTTCCTCTACAGTCTCTTCCTCTACAGTCTCTTCCTCTACATACACACCAACATAGGGGTCTCTTCATCTACAGTCTCTACCTCTACATACACACCAACAAAGGGGTCTCTTCCTCTGCAGTCTCTTCCTCTACAGTCTCTTCCTCTACATACACACCAACATAGGGGTCTCTTCCTCTGCAGTCTCTACCTCTACAGTCTCTTCCTCTACATACACACCAACATAGGGGTCTCTTCCTCTGCAGTCTCTTCCTCTACATACACACCAACATAGGGGTCTCTTCCTCTGCAGTCTCTACCTCTACAGTCTCTTCCTCTACATACACACCAACATAGGGGTCTCTTCCTCTGCAGTCTCTACTTCTACATACACACCAACATAGGGGTCTCTTCCTCTGCAGTCTCTTCCTCTACATACACACCAACATAGGGGTCTCTTCCTCTACAGTCTCTTCCTCTACAGTCTCTTCCTCTACAGTCTCTTCCTCTACATACACACCAACATAGGGGTCTCTTCATCTACAGTCTCTACCTCTACATACACACCAACATAGGGGTCTCTTCATCTACAGTCTCTACCTCTACATACACACCAACATAGGGGTCTCTTCCTCTACATACACACCAACATAGGGGTCTCTTCCTCTACATACACACCAACATAGGTGTCTCTTCCTCTGCAGTCTCTACCTCTACAGTCTCTTCCTCTACATACACACCAACATAGGTGTCTCTTCCTCTGCAGTCTCTACCTCTACAGTCTCTTCCTCTACATACACACCAACATAGGGGTCTCTTCCTCTACAGTCTCTTCCTCTGCAGTCTCTTCCTCTGCAGTCTCTTCCTCTACATACACACCAACATAGGGGTCTCTTCCTCTGCAGTCTCTTCCTCTACATACACACCAACATAGGGGTCTCTTCCTCTGCAGTCTCTTCCTCTGCAGTCTCTACCTCTACATACACACCAACATAGGGGTCTCTTCCTCTGCAGTCTCTACCTCTACATACACACCAACATAGGGGTCTCTTCCTCTACAGTCTCTACCTCTTCATACACACCAACACAGGGGTCTCTTCCTCTGCAGTCTCTTCCTCTGCAGTCTCTACCTCTACATACACACCAGCATAGGGGTCTCTTCCTCTGCAGTCTCTTCCTCTACATACACACCAACATAGGGGTCTCTTCCTCTACAGTCTCTTCCTCTACATACACACCAACATAGGGGTCTCTTCCTCTACAGTCTTTTCCTCTACATACACACCAACATAGGGGTATCTTCCTCTGCAGTCTCTACCTCTACAGTCTCTACCTCTACAGTCTCTTCCTCTACAGTCTCTACCTCTACATACACACCAGCATAGGGGTCTCTTCCTCTGCAGTCTCTACCTCTACATACACACCAACATAGGGGTCTCTTCCTCTACAGTCTCTTCCTCTACATACACACCAACATAGGGGTCTCTTCCTCTACAGTCTCTTCCTCTACATACACACCAACATAGGGGTCTCTTCCTCTACAGTCTCTTCCTCTACATACACACCAACATAGGGGTATCTTCCTCTGCAGTCTCTACCTCTACAGTCTCTACCTCTACAGTCTCTTCCTCTGCAGTCTCTTCCTCTACATACACACCAACATAGGGGTCTCTACCTCTACATACACACCAACATAGGGGTCTCTTCCTCTACATACACACCAACATAGGGGTCTCTTCCTCTACATACACACCAACATAGGGGTCTCTTCCTCTACATACACACCAACATAGGGGTCTCTTCCTCTACATACACACCAACATAGGGGTCTCTTCCTCTGCAGTCTCTACCTCTACATACACACCAACATAGGGGTCTCTTCATCTACAGTCTCTTCCTCTACATACACACCAACATAGGGGTCTCTTCCTCTGCAGTCTCTTCCTCTACATACACACCAACATAGGGGTCTCTTCCTCTACATACACACCAACATAGGGGTCTCTTCCTCTACATACACACCAACATAGGGGTCTCTTCCTCTGCAGTCTCTTTCTCTACAGTCTCTACCTCTACATACACACCAACATAGGGGTCTCTTCCTCTACATACACACCAACATAGGGGTCTCTTCCTCTGCAGTCTCTTCCTCTACAGTCTCTTCCTCTACATACACACCAACATAGGGGTCTCTTCCTCTGCAGTCTCTTCCTCTGCAGTCTCTTCCTCTGCAGTCTCTACCTCTACATACACACCAACATAGGGGTCTCTTCCTCTGCAGTCTCTACCTCTACATACACACCAACATAGGGATTTTCTCATGAGTCTCACCACAGTTTATAACCACTCAGCTGACAGTTCCAGGCTCCCCCAGATACTAGAGCTCTGGAGGGGCTCTCCCTGTCCTCTCTTATCTCCCCAGATTTACATCCCGATCGGTTCAAACATAGGTTAATGCTCCTGTCCGTTCTCTTTCTCCACATACATTCATGTCTTCCTAGGTACATGCCATATATCCCCTTCTTAATGAACACACATTATTTAACAAGAAAGACAGGGTAGAATTCTTGCCGTATACCTCATTTAGTCATTATTCATAAACAATCCCATAACAGCCAGATTCCCTATATATTATATATATATATATTATAGAGGAATAAAATACCTTCTAACAGGATGGCAGCACACTATATATTATATATATATATATATTATAACACCCAGACAGATTCCACCTCTAGAGACACACAGGATATATATATATATATATATATATATATATATATATTATAACACCCAGACAGATTCCACCTCTAGAGGCACACAGGATATATATATATATATATATTATAACACCCAGACAGATTCCACCTCTAGAGGCACACAGGATATATATATATATATTATAACACCCAGACAGATTCCACCTCTAGAGGCACACAGGATATATATATATAGTATAACACCCAGGCAGATTCCACCTCTAGAGGCACACAGGATATATATATATATTATAACACCCAGACAGATTCCACCTCTAGAGGCACACAGGATATATATATATATTATAACACCCAGACAGATTCCACCTCTAGAGGCACACAGGATATATATATATATTATAACACCCAGACAGATTCCACCTCTAGAGACACACAGGATATATATAATAATAATAATAATAATATATGCCATTTAGCAGACGCTTTTATCCAAAGCGACTTACAGTCATGTGTGCATACATTCTACGTATGGGTGGTCCCGGGGATCGAACCCACTACCCTGGCGTTACAAGCGCCAAGCTCTACCAACTGAGCTACATATATTATAACACCCAGACAGATTCCACCTCTAGAGGCACACAGGATATATATATATATATTATAACACCCAGACAGATTCCACCTCTAGAGACACACAGGATATATATATATATATATATATATATATATATATATATATATATATATATATATATATATATATATATATTATAACACCCAGACAGATTCCACCTCTAGAGGCACACAGGATATATATATATATTATAACACCCAGACAGATTCCACCTCTAGAGGCACACAGGATATATACATATATATATTATAACACCCAGACAGATTCCACCTCTAGAGGCACACAGGATATATATATATATTATAACACCCAGACAGATTCCACCTCTAGAGGCACACAGGATATATACATATATATATTATAACACCCAGACAGATTCCACCTCTAGAGGCACACAGGATATATATATATATATATATATATATATATATATATATATATATATATATATATATATATATATATATTATAACACCCAGGCAGATTCCACCTCTAGAGGCACACAGGATATATATATATATTATAACACCCAGACAGATTCCACCTCTAGAGGCACACAGGATATATATATATATTATAACACCCAGACAGATTCCACCTCTAGAGGCACACAGGATATATACATATATATATTATAACACCCAGACAGATTCCACCTCTAGAGGCACACAGGATATATATATATATATATATATATATTATAACACCCAGACAGATTCCACCTCTAGAGGCACACAGGATATATACAGTAACAGTCAACAGTTTGGACAGGCCTACTCATTAAAGGCATATTCTTTCTTTGTTTTCTTCATTGTAGAATAATAGTGAAAATATCAAAACTATGAAATAACACATATGGAATCATATAGTAACCAAAAAAGTGTAAAATCAAAATATAGTCTTCTTCACCCTTTGCCCTGATGACAGCTTTGCAACACCCTTTGGCATTCTCTCAACCAGATTCATGAGGTGAATTTTTTTTTTGGTTACTACATGATTCCATATGTGTTATTTCATAGTTTTGATGTCTTCACTATTATTCTACAATGTAGAAAATAGTAAAAATAAAGAAAACCGTTTAATGACTGGGTGTGTCCATACTTTTGATTGGTATTGTATATATACAATGAGTTGGGAAAGTATTCAGACCCCTTGACTTTTTCCACATTTTGTTTCATCACAGCCTTATTCTAAAAGGTATTAAAACAAATGTTTTCCCTCTTCAATCTGCACACAACACCCCATAATGACAAATCTATTCAAATTAAACTGAAATATTACATTTACATCAGTTTTCAGACTTTTTACTCAGTACTTTGTTGAAGCATCTTTGGCAGCGATTACAGCCTCTAGTCTTCTTGGGTATGACACTTCAAGCTTGGCACACCTGTATTTGGGGAGTTTCTCCCGTTCTTCTCTGCAGATTCTCTCAAGCTCTGTGAGGTTGGATGGGGAGAGTTGCTGCACAGCTATTTTCAGGTCTCTCCAGAGATGTTCGATCGGGTTCAAGTCCGGATTCTGACTGCACTGTCTTGGCTGTGTGTTTAGGGGTCGTTGACCCTGTTGGAAGGTGAACCTTCACCCCCAGTCTGAGGTCCTGAGCGCTCTGGAGCAGGTCTTTCATCAAGGATCTCTCTGCACTTTGCTCTGTTCATCTTTCCCTCGATCCTGACTAGTCTCCCAGTCCCTGCTTCTGAAAAACATCTTGACAGCATGATGCTTCCACCATAATCCTGTCTCGGAGCTGTACGGACAATTCCTTCAACCTCATGGCTTGGTTTTTGCTCTGACATGCACTGACCCCTGTGGGACTTGGTACAGACAGGTGTCGGGTTGCTCTGACATGCACTGACCACCGTGGGACTTGGTACAGACGGGTGTCGGGTTGCTCTGACATGCACTGACCCCTGTGGGACTTGGTACAGACCGGTGTCGGGTTGCTCTGACATGCACTGACCACCGTGGGACTTGGTACAGACCGGTGTCTGGTTGCTCTGACATGCACTGACCCCTGTGGGACTTGGTACAGACAGGTGTCGGGTTGCTCTGACATGCACTGACCCCTGTGGGACTTGGTACAGACCGGTGTCGGGTTGCTCTGACATGCACTGACCCCTGTGGGACTTGGTACAGACAGGTGTCGGGTTGCTCTGACATGCACTGACCCCTGTGGGACTTGGTACAGACCGGTGTCGGGTTGCAAAGGGTCGGAAACTTTCCGGAATATTCTCCATGGGAAGTTAAGCCCGGGGATTTGACTTAAATTCATCAAAAAAGTTAGCTTATAACGGTGGACCTTTTTGTGGGATACGCATAAGGCAACTTGTGCCATATTTTGGTAAACCTATCCCCCAATTTCAATGGAATTGCAACCCTCTGCATGCAAATCAAATCAAATGTATTTAGCCCTTCATACATCAGCTCCTCCAATGTATTTATAAAGCCCTTCTTACATCAGCTGATATCTCAAAGTGCTGTACAGAAACCCAGCCTAAAACCCCCAAACAGCAAGCAATGCAGGTGTAGAAGCACAGTCCATTCTTCCATCACATGTACAGTTGAATTCTCAAGGTTTTTTATTTTATTTTACTAGGCAAGTCAGTTAAGAACAAATTCTTATTTTCAATGACGGCCTAGGAACAGTGGGTTAACTGCCTGTTCAGGGGCAGAACGACAGATTTGTACCTTGTCAGCTCGGGATTTGAACATGCAACCTTCCGGTTACTAGTCCAACGCTCTCGCAGCAATCTATCTCACCAAGCAAAGTGAGAAGAATAAGAGCACCACATTGAAGCTGCCCATCAACATCCGTTGGGGTGGTGTTGTCATCATGTTTGACAGTCTCCTGGAGGGGAAGGAGTCTCTCTGAGAAATGGTCATATCACAGTCTGCCGATATGGACAGCCCCATCATGAGGATCCTCCTGGATGATATATTTTGGGAGAGAGTGGTAAACTGCCTGAATCTCCTGAAACCTATAGCAGTAGCCATTGCACGGATTGAGGGAGACAATGCCATCCTGTCTAATGTTCAGACTTACAGTGCCTTGCGAAAGTATTCGGCCCCCCTTGAACTTTGCGACCTTTTGCCACATTTTAGGCTTCAAACATAAAGATATAAAACTGTATTTTTTTTGTGAAGAATCAACAACAAGTGGGACACAATCATGAAGTGGAACGACATTTATTGGATATTTGAAACTTTTTTAACAAATCAAAAACTGAAAAATTGGGCGTGCAAAATTGTTCAGCCCCTTTACTTTCAGTGCAGCAAACTCTCTCCAGAAGTCCAGTGAGGATCTCTGAATGATCCAATGTTGACCTAAATGACTAATGATGATAAATACAATCCACCTGTGTGTAATCAAGTCTCCGTATAAATATGATATATATAATATAACATGGTAAATATATCTAATGCATTAAACATCTACATTTAAATGGTACAGTGCAAAAGTATTCATCCCCCTTGGTGTTTTTCCTATTTTGTTGCGTTACAACCTGTAATTTAAATTGATTTTTATTTGGATTTCATGTAATGGACACACACAAAATAGTCCAAATTGGTGAAGTGAAATTTAAAAAATAACATGTTTTGAAATGAAAGAAATGTTAAAAAAATATGGAAAAGTGGTGCGTTCATATGTATTCACCCCCAATGCTATGAAACCCCTAAATAAGATCTGGTGCAGCCAATTACCTTCAGAAGTCACATTATTAGTTAGATTGCACACAGGTGGACTTTAAGTGTCACATGATCTCAGGAAATATACACCTCTTCTGAAAGGCCCCTAAGCAAGGGGCACCACCAAGCAAGCGACACCATGAAGACCAAGGAGCTCTCCAAACAGGTCAGGGACACCATGAAGACCAAGTTGCTCTCCAAACAGGCTCTTCTGAAAGGTCCCTAAGCAAGGGGCACCACCAAGCAAGCGACACCATGAAGACCAAGGGGCTCTCCAAACAGGCTCTTCTGAAAGGCCCCTAAGCAAGGGGCACCACCAAGCAAGCGACACCATGAAGACCAAGGGGCTCTCCAAACAGGCTCTTCTGAAAGGCCCCTAAGCAAGAGGCACCACCAAGTAAGCGACACCATGAAGACCAAGGGGCACCACCAAGCAAGCGACACCATGAAGACCAAGGGGCACCACCAAGCAAGCGACACCATGAAGACCAAGGGGCACCACCAAGCAAGCGACACCATGAAGACCAAGAAGCTCTCCAAACAGGTCAGGGACACCATGAAGACCAAGGAGCTCTCCAAACAGGTCAGGGACACCATGAAGACCAAGGGGCACCACCAAGCAAGCGACACCATGAAGACCAAGGGGCTCTCCAAACAGGTCAGCGACACCATGAAGATCAAGGGGCTCTCCAAACAGGTCAGCGACACCATGAAGACCAAGGTCCAAACAGGTCAGGGACACCATGAAGACCAAGGGGCTCTCCAAACAGGTCAGGGACACCATGAAGATCAAGGGGCTCTCCAAACAGGTCAGGGACACCATGAAGACCAAGGTCCAAACAGGTCAGGGACACCACGAAGATCAAGGGGCTCTCCAAACAGGTCAGGGACACCATGAAGATCAAGGGGCTCTCCAAACAGGTCGGGGACACCATGAAGACCAAGGTCCAAACAGGTCAGGGACACCACGAAGATCAAGGGGCTCTCCAAACAGGTCAGGGACACCATGAAGACCAAGGGGCTCTCCAAACAGGTCAGCGACACCATGAAGACCAAGGGGCACCACCAAGCAAGCGACACCATGAAGACCAAGGTCCAAACAGGTCAAAGGACAAAGTTGTGGATAGGAACAGAATAAGGTTGGTTTATAAAAAATATACAAAACTTTGAACATCCCACGGAGCACCATTAAATCCACTATTGTAAAAAGGAAAGAGTATGGCACCACAACAAACCCGCCAAGAGAGGGCCGCCCACCAAAACTCACAGACCAGGCAAGGAGAGCATTAATCAGAGAGGCAACAACGAGACCAAAGATAACCCTGAAGGAGCTGCAAAGCTCCACAGCGGAGATTGGAGTATCTGTCCATAGGACCACTGGAAGCCGTACACGCCACAGAGCTGGGCTTTACGGAAGAGTGGCCAGAAACAAAGCCATTGCTTATTAAAGAATACAATAAGAAAACACTTTTGGAGTTCACCAAAAGGCATGTGGGAGACTCCCCAAACATATGGAAGAAGGTACTCTGGTCAGATGAGACTAAAATTGTGCTTTTTGGCCGTCAATGAAAATGTTATGTCTGGCGCAAATCAGACACCTCTCATCACCCCAAGAACAACATCCCCACAGTGAAGCATAGTGGTGGCAGCATCATGCTGATGTTTTTCATCGGCAGGGTCTGGGAAACTGGTCAGGATTGAAGGAATGATGGATGGTGCTAAATACAGGGTAATTCTTGGGGGAACCCTGTTTCAATCTTCCAGAGATTTGAGACTGGGACGGAGGTTCACCTTCCAGCTGGACAATGACCCTAAGCATACTGCTAAAGCAACACTTGAGTGGTTTAAGGGGAAACATTTACATGTCTTGCTTGGAATGGCCTAGTCAAAGCCCAGACCTCAATCCAATTGAGAATCTGTGGTATGACTTAAAGATTGCTGTACACCATCTGAACCCATCCAACTTGAAGGAGCTGGAGCAGTTTTGCCTTGAAGAATGGGAAAAAATCCCAGTGGCTAGATGTACCAAGCTTATAGAGACATACCCCAAGAGACTTGCAGCTGTAATTGCTGAAAAAGTTGGCTCTACAAAGTATTGACTTTGGGGGGGTGAATAGTTATGCCCGCTCAAGTTTTTTTGCTTGTTATTTCTTGTTTGTTTCACAATAAACAATATTTTGCATCTTCAAAGTGGTAGGCGTGCTGTGTAACTCAAATGATACAACCCCCCCCCCCCCCCAAAAAAAATCCATTTTAATTCCAGGTTGTAAGGCAACAAAATAGGAAAAATGGCAAGGGGGTGAATACTTTCGCAGAGCCACTGTAACGGTTGTCTTCGTCTTCTGACGACAAGTATGAAATATCGGACCAATGCGCAGCGCGGTATGTGTTCATGATGTTTTATTACTGAACACTGAAATACAAAATAACAACGGGAAAAACACTAAACAGTCCTGAAAGGTGCAGAAAACACTAGACAGTCAGAAAACACTAGACAGTCAGAAAACACTAGACAGTCAGAAAACATTAGACAGTCCTGAAAGGTGCAGAAAACACTAGACAGTCAGAAAACACTAGACAGTCAGAAAACACTAGACAGTCAGAAAACACTAGACAGTCCTGAAAGGTGCAGAAAACACTAAACAGTCCTGAAAGGTGCAGAAAACACTAAACAGTCCTAAAAGGTGCAGAAAACACTAAACAGTCCTGAAAGGTGCAGAAAACACTAAACAGTCCTGAAAGGTGCAGAAAACACTAGACAGAAAATAATCACCCACAAAACACAGGTGGGAAAAGGCTACCTAAGTATGATTCTCAATCAGAGACAACGAACGACACCTGCCTCTGATTGAGAACCATACTAGGAAACACAGAGAAAATATAGAGAAAATATAACATAGAAAAAAGAACATAGACAACCCACCCCAGCTCACGCCCTGACCAACCTAACACAAAGACATAAAAAAGAACATAGACAACCCAACTCACGCCCTGACCAACCTAACACAAAGACATAAAAAAGAACATAGACAACCCAACTCACGCCCTGACCAACCTAACACAAAGACATAAAAAGAACATAGACAACCCAACTCACGCCCTGACCAACCTAACACAAAGACATAAAAAGAACATAGACAACCCAACTCACGCCTGACCAACCTAACACAAAGACATAAAAAAGAACATAGACAGCCCAACTCACGCCCTGACCAACCTAACACAAAGACATAAAAAAGAACATAGACAACCCAACTCACGCCCTGACCAACCTAACACAAAGACATAAAAAGAACATAGACAACCCAACTCACGTCCTGACCAACCTAACACAAAGACATAAAAAAGAACATAGACAACCCAACTCACGCCCTGACCAACCTAACACAAAGACATAAAAAAGAACATAGACAACCCAACTCACGCCCTGACCAACCTAACACAAAGACATAAAAAAGAACATAGACAACCCAACTCACGCCCTGACCAACCTAACACAAAGACATAAAAAAAGAACATAGACAACCCAACTCACGCCCTGACCAACCTAACACAAAGACATAAAAAAGAGGTCAGAACGTGACAGCCACTGTATTAATATACATTCACATATATTCCTGTTAATTCCCATATATTCCCATATATTCCCGTTAATACCCATATATTCCCATATATTCCTGTTAATTCCCATATATTCCCATATATTCCCGTTAATTCCCATATATTCCCATATATTCCTGTTAATTCCCATATATTCCCGTTAATACCCATATATTCCCATATATTCCTGTTAATTCCCATATATTCCCATATATTCCTGTTAATTCCCATATATTCCCGTTAATTCCCATATATTCCCGTTAACACCCATATATTCACGTTAATTCCCATATAATCACGTTAATTCCCATATAATCCCGTTAATTCCCATATATTCCCGTTAATTCCCACATATTCCCGTTAATTCCCACATATTCCCGTTAATTCCCATATATTCCCGTTAATTCCCACATATTCCCGTTAATTCCCACATATTCCCGTTAATTCCCACATATTCCCGTTAATTCCCATATATTCCCGTTAATTCCCATATATTCCCACGGAAAGTTTCCACCTCTGAATATTCCCCAAACTGTGCAACCCTAGGTATGTGCCTTTCCATATCATGTCCAAATCAATTGAAATGACCACAGGTGGACTCCAATCAAGTTGTAGAAACTTCTCAAGGATGATCAATGGAAACAGCATGCATCTGAGCTCAATTTCGAAGTATCATCGCAAAGGGTCTGAATAATTATGTAAATAAGGTTTTTCTGTTTTTTATTTGTAATACATTTGCAAAAATGTTGTTTTTTTTTAAACTTGTTTTTGCTTTGTCATTTTGGGGTTTTGCGTTTTGATTGCTAAGGATTTTTATTTATTAAATCAATTTTACATTTACATTTACATTTAAGTCATTTAGCAGACGCTCTTATCCAGAGCGACTTACAAATTGGTGCATTCACCTTATGACATCCAGTGGAACAGTCACTTTACAATAGTGCATCTAAAACTTAAGGGGGGTGAGAGGGATTACTTATCCTATCCTAGGTATTCCTTAAAGAGGTGGGGTTTCAGGTGTCTCCGGAAGGTGGTGATTGACTCCGCTGTCCTGGCGTCGTGAGGGAGTTTTTTCCACCATTGGGGGGCCAGGGCAGCGAACAGTTTTGACTGGGCTGAGCGGGAGCTGTACTTCCTCAGTGGTAGGGAGGCGAGCAGGCCAGAGGTGGATGAACGCAGTGCCCTTGTTTGGGTGTAGGGCCTGATCAGAGCCTGGAGGTACTGAGGTGCCGTTCCCCTCACAGCTCCGTAGGCAAGCACCATGGTCTTGTAGCGGATGCGAGCTTCAACTGGAAGCCAGTGGAGAGAACGGAGGAGCGGGGTGACGTGAGAGAACTTGGGAAGGTTGAACACCAGACGGGCTGCGGCGTTCTGGATGAGTTGAAGGGGTTTAATGGCACAGGCAGGGAGCCCAGCCAACAGCGAGTTGCAGTAATCCAGACGGGAGATGACAAGTGCCTGGATTAGGACCTGCGCCGCTTCCTGTGTGAGGCAGGGTCGTACTCTGCGGATGTTGTAGAGCATGAACCTACAGGAACGGGCCACCGCCTTGATGTTGGTTGAGAATGACAGGGTGTTGTCCAGGATCACGCCAAGGTTCTTGGCGCTCTGGGAGGAGGACACAATGGAGTTGTCAACCGTGATGGCGAGATCATGGAACGGGCAGTCCTTCCCGGGAGGAAGAGCAGCTCCGTCTTGCCGAGGTTCAGCTTGAGGTGGTGATCCGTCATCCACACTGATATGTCTGCCAGACATGCAGAGATGCGATTCGCCACCTGGTCATCAGAAGGGGGAAAGGAGAAGATTAATTGTGTCGTCTGCATAGCAATGATAAGAGAGACCATGTGAGGTTATGACAGAGCCAAGTGACTTGGTGTATAGCGAGAATAGGAGAGGGACAAGAACAGAGCCCTGGGGGACACCAGTGGTGAGAGCGCGTGGTGAGGAGACAGATTCTCGCCACGCCACCTGGTAGGAGCGACCTGTCAGGTAGGACGCAATCCAAGCGTGGGCCGCGCCGGAGATGCCCAACTCGGAGAGGGTGGAGAGGAGGATCTGATGGTTCACAGTATCGAAGGCAGCCGATAGATCTAGAAGGATGAGAGCAGAGGAGAGAGAGTTAGCTTTAGCAGTGCGGAGCGCCTCCGTGATACAGAGGAGAGCAGTCTCAGTTGAATGACTAGTCTTGAAACCTGACTGATTTGGATCAAGAAGGTCATTCAGAGAGAGATAGCGGGAGAGCTGGCCAAGGACGGCACGTTCAAGAGTTTTGGAGAGAAAAGAAAGAAGGGATACTGGTCTGTAATTGTTGACATCGGAGGGATCGAGTGTAGGTTTTTTCAGAAGGGGTGCAACTCTCGCTCTCTTGAAGACGGAAGGGACGTAGCCAGCGGTCAGGGATGAGTTGATGAGCGAGGTGAGGTAAGGGAGAAGGTCTCCGGAAATGGTCTGGAGAAGAGAGGAGGGGATAGGGTCAAGCGGGCAGGTTGTTGGGCGGCCGGCCGTCACAAGACGCGAGATTTCATCTGGAGAGAGAGGGGAGAAAGAGGTCAGAGCACAGGGTAGGGCAGTGTGAGCAGAACCAGCGGTGTCGTTTGACTTAGCAAACGAGGATCGGATGTCGTCGACCTTCTTTTCAAAATGGTTGACGAAGTCATCTGCAGAGAGGGAGGAGGGGGGAGGAGGATTCAGGAGGGAGGAGAAGGTGGCAAAGAGCTTCCTAGGGTTAGAGGCAGATGCTTGGAATTTAGCGTGGTAGAAAGTGGCTTTAGCAGCAGAGACAGAGGAGGAAAATGTAGAGAGGAGGGAGTGAAAGGATGCCAGGTCCGCAGGGAGGCGAGTTTTCCTCCATTTCCGCTCGGCTGCCCGGAGCCCTGTTCTGTGAGCTCGCAATGAGTCATCGAGCCACGGAGCGGGAGGGGAGGACCGAGCCGGCCTGGAGGATAGGGGACATAGAGAGTCAAGGGATGCAGAGAGGGAGGAGAGGAGGGTTGAGGAGGCAGAATCAGGAGATAGGTGGGAGAAGGTTTGAGCGGAGGGAAGAGATGATAGGATGGAAGAGGAGAGAGTAGCGGGGGAGAGAGAGCGAAGGTTGGGATGGCACGATACCATCCGAGTAGGGGCAGTGTGGGAGGTGTTAGATGAGAGCGAGAGGGAAAAGGATACAAGGCAGTGGTCGGAGACTTGGAGGGGAGTTGCAATGAGGTTAGTGGAAGAACAGCATCTAGTAAAGATGAGGTTGAGTGTATTGCCTGCCTTGTGAGTAGGGGGGGAAGGTGAGAGGGTGAGGTCAAAAGAGGAGAGGAGTGGAAAGAAGGAGGCAGAGAGGAAAGAGTCAAAGGTAGACGTGGGGAGGTTAAAGTCGCCCAGAACTGTGAGAGGTGAGCCGTCCTCAGGAAAGGAGCTTATCAAGGCATCAAGCTCATTGATGAACTCTCCGAGGGAACCTGGAGGGCGATAAATGATAAGGATGTTAAGCTTGAAAGGGCTAGTAACTGTGACAGCATGGAATTCAAAGGAGGCGATAGACAGATGGGTAAGGGGAGAAAGAGAGAATGACCACTTGGGAGAGATGAGGATCCCGGTGCCACCACCCCGCTGACCAGACGCTCTCGGGGTGTGCGAGAACACGTGGGCGGACGAAGAGAGAGCAGTAGGAGTAGCAGTGTTGTCTGTGGTGATCCATGTTTCCGTCAGTGCCAAGAAGTCGAGGGACTGGAGGGAGGCATAGGCTGAGATGAACTCTGCCTTGTTGACCGCAGATTGGCAGTTCCAGAGGCTACCGGAGACCTGGAACTCCACGTGGGTCGTGCGCGCTGGGACCACCAGAGTAGGGTGGCCGCGGCCACGCGGTGTGGAGCGTTTGTATGGTCTGTGCAGAGAGGAGAGAACAGGGATAAACAGACACATAGTTGACAGGCTACAGAAGAGGCTACGCTAATGCAAAGGAGATTGGAATGACAAGTGGACTACACGTCTCGAATGTTCAGAAAGTTAAGCTACGTAGCAAGAATCTTATTGACTAAAATGATTAAAATGATACAGTACTGCTGAAGTAGGCTAGCTGGCAGTGGGTGCGTTGTTGACACTACAACACTAGAATAAGGCTGTAACGTAACAAAATTAATACTGAATACTTTCTGAAGGCACTGTATATCGAGGCTCTTCAAGGTGTCGAAAGCATTCCACAGGGTTGCTGCCCCATGAATGCTTCCCACAGTTGTGTCCATTTGTCTGGATGTCCTTTTGGTGGTGGACCATTCTTGATAAACACAGGAAACTGTTGAGTTTTAAAAACCCTGCAGCGCTGCAGTTCTTGACACGAACCGGTGTGCTTTGTACCTACTACCATACCCCGCTAAAAGACACTTAAGTATTGTGTCTTGCCCATTCACCCTCTGAATGGCACACACATACACAATCCATGTCTCAGTTGTCTCAAGGCTTAAAAATCCTTCTTTAAACTGTTTCCTCCCCTTCATCTACACTGACAATATTGGTGGTAGAACAGGTTGTAATTGATATTGATGGTAAAACAGGGTGTAGTTGATATAAAACAGGTTGTAATTTATATATAACAGGTTGTAATTGATATTGGTGGTAGAACAGGTTGTAATGTATATTGATGGTAAAACAGGTTGTAATTGATATTGATATAAAACAGGTTGTAATTGATATTGGTGGTAAAACAGGTTGTAATTGATATTGATATATAACGGGTTGTAGTTGATATTGATATAAAACAGGTTGTAATTGATATTGGTGGTAAAACAGGTTGTAATTGATATTGATATAAAACAGGTTGTAATTGATATTGGTGGTATAACAGGTTGTAATTGATATTGATGGTAGAACAGGTTGTAATTGATATAAAACAGGTTGTAATTGATATTGATATAAAACAGGTTGTAATTGATATTGATATAAAACAGGTTGTAATTGATATTGATATAAAACAGTTTGTAATTGATATTGGTGGTAAAACAGGTTGTAATTGATATTGATATAAAACAGGTTGTAATTGATATTGGTGGTAGAACAGGTTGTAGTTAATATTGATGGTAAAACAGGTTGTAATTGATATTGATATATAACAGGTTGTAATTGATATTGATGGTAAAACAGGTTGTAATTGATATTGATATAAAACAGGTTGTAATTGATATTTTCATATAAAACAGGTTGTAATTGATATTGATATAAAACAGGTTGTAATTGATATTAGTGGTAGAACAGGTTGTAATTGATATTGATATAAAACAGGTTGTAATTGATATTTTCATATAAAACAGGTTGTAATTGATATTGATATAAAACAGGTTGTAATTGATATTGGTGGTAAAACAGGTTGTAATTGATATTGGTGGTAGAACAGGTTGTAATTGATATTGATATATAACAGGTTGTAATTGATATTGGTGGTAAAACAGGTTGTAATTGATATTGATGGTAAAACAGGTTGTAATTGATATTGATATATAACAGGTTGTAATTGATATTGATATATAACAGGTTGTAATTGATATTGATATATAACAGGTTGTAATTGATATAAAACAGGTTGTAATTGATATTGGTGGTATAACAGGTTGTAATTGATATAAAACAGGTTGTAATTGATATTGATATAAAACAGGTTGTAATTGATATTGATATATAACAGGTTGTAATTGATATAAAACAGGTTGTAATTGATATTGGTGGTATAACAGGTTGTAATTGATATAAAACAGGTTGTAATTGATATTGATATAAAACAGGTTGTAATTGATATTGATATATAACAGGTTGTAATTGATATAAAACAGGTTGTAATTGATATTGGTGGTATAACAGGTTGTAATTGATATAAAACAGGTTGTAATTGATATTGATATAAAACAGGTTGTAATTGATATTGGTGGTATAACAGGTTGTAATTGATATAAAACAGGTTGTAATTGATATTGATATAAAACAGGTTGTAATTGATATTGATATAAAACAGGTTGTAATTGATATAAAACAGGTTGTAATTGATATTGGTGGTATAACAGGTTGTAATTGATATAAAACAGGTTGTAATTGATATTGATATAAAACAGGTTGTAATTGATATTGATATATAACAGGTTGTAATTGATATAAAACAGGTTGTAATTGATATTGGTGGTAAAACAGGTTGTAATTAATATATAACAGGTTGTAATTGATATTGGTGGTAAAACAGGTTGTAATTGATATAAAACAGGTTGTAATTGATATTGATATATAACAGGTTGTAATTGATATAAAACAGGTTGTAATTCATATTGGTGGTAGAACAGGTTGTAATTGATATAAAACAGGTTGTAATTGATATTGATATAGAACCGGTTGTAATTGATATTGGTGGTAGAACAGGTTGTAATTGATGTTGATGGTAGAACAGGTTGTAATTGATATTGATATAAAACAGGTTGTAGTTGATATTGGTGGTAAAACAGGTTGTAATTGATATTGGTGGTAAAACAGGTTGTAATTGATATAAAACATGTTGTAATTGATATTGGTGGTAGAACAGGTTGTAATTGATATTGATATATAACAGGTTGTAATTGATATAAAACAGGTTGTAATTGATATTGATATAAAACAGGTTGTAATTGATATTGGTGGTATAACAGGTTGTAATTGATATAAAACAGGTTGTAATTGATATTGATATAAAACAGGTTGTAATTGATATTGATATAAAACAGGTTGTAATTGATATAAAACAGGTTGTAATTGATATTGGTGGTATAACAGGTTGTAATTGATATAAAACAGGTTGTAATTGATATTGATATAAAACAGGTTGTAATTGATATTGATATATAACAGGTTGTAATTGATATAAAACAGGTTGTAATTGATATTGGTGGTAAAACAGGTTGTAATTAATATATAACAGGTTGTAATTGATATTGGTGGTAAAACAGGTTGTAATTGATATAAAACAGGTTGTAATTGATATTGATATATAACAGGTTGTAATTGATATAAAACAGGTTGTAATTCATATTGGTGGTAGAACAGGTTGTAATTGATATAAAACAGGTTGTAATTGATATTGATATAGAACCGGTTGTAATTGATATTGGTGGTAGAACAGGTTGTAATTGATGTTGATGGTAGAACAGGTTGTAATTGATATTGATATAAAACAGGTTGTAGTTGATATTGGTGGTAAAACAGGTTGTAATTGATATTGGTGGTAAAACAGGTTGTAATTGATATAAAACATGTTGTAATTGATATTGGTGGTAGAACAGGTTGTAATTGATATTGATATATAACAGGTTGTAATTGATATTGTTGGTAGAACAGGTTGTAATTGATATTGGTGGTAAAACAGGTTGTAATTGATATAAAACAGGTTGTAATTGATATTGGTGGTAGAAGAGGTTGTAATTGATATAAAACAGGTTGTAATTGATATATAACAGGTTGTAATTGATATTGGTGGTAGAACAGGTTGTAATTGATATTGATATATAACAGGTTGTAATGTATATTGATATATAACAGGTTGTAATTGATATTGGTGGTAGAACAGGTTGTAATTGATATTGATATATAACAGGTTGTAATTGATATATAACAGGTTGTAATTGATATTGGTGGTAGAACAGGTTGTAATTGATATTGATATATAACAGGTTGTAGTTGATATTGATATATAACAGGTTGTAATTGATATTGGCGGTAGAACAGGTTGTAATTGATATATAACAGGTTGTAATTGATATTGGTGGTAGAACAGGTTGTAATGTATATTGATATATAACAGGTTGTAATTGATATTGATATAAAACAGTTTGTAATTGATATTGGTGGTAAAACAGGGTGTAATTGATATAAAACAGGTTGTAATTGATATAAAACAGGTTGTAATTGATATTGATATAGAACAGGTTGTAATTGATATAAAACAGGTTGTAATTGATATTGATATAAAACAGGTTGTAATTGATATTGATATAGAACAGGTTGTAATTGATATAAAACAGGTTGTAATTGATATTGATATAAAACAGGTTGTAATTGATATTGATATAGAACAGGTTGTAATGTATATTGATATATAACAGGTTGTAATTGATATTGATATAAAACAGTTTGTAATTGATATTGGTGGTAAAACAGGGTGTAATTGATATAAAACAGGTTGTAATTGATATAAAACAGGTTGTAATTGATATTGGTGGTAGAACAGGTTGTAATGTATATTGATATATAACAGGTTGTAATTGATATTGATATAAAACAGTTTGTAATTGATATTGGTGGTAAAACAGGGTGTAATTGATATAAAACAGGTTGTAATTGATATTGATATAGAACAGGTTGTAATTGATATTGATATATAACAGGTTGTAATGTATATTGATATATAACAGGTTGTAATTGATATTGATATAAAACAGGTTGTAATTGATATTGTTGGTAAAGCAGGTTGTAATTGATATAAAACAGGTTGTAATTGATATTGGTGGTAGAACAGGTTGTAATTGATATAAAACAGGTTGTAATTGATATTGATATAGAACAGGTTGTAATTGATATTGATATAGAACAGGTTGTAATTGATATTGGTGGTAGAACAGGTTGTAATTGATATTGGTGGTAAAACAGGGTGTAATTGATATAAAACAGGTTGTAATTGATATTGGTGGTAGAACATGTTGTAATTGATATTGGTGGTAAAACAGGGTGTAATTGATATAAAACAGGTTGTAATCGATATTGGTGGTAAAACAGGGTGTAATTGATATAAAACAGGTTGTAATTGATATTGGTGGTAGAACAGGTTGTAATTAATGTAAAACAGGTTGTAGTTGATATTGGTGGTAGAACAGGTTGTAATTGATATAAAACAGGTTGTAATTGATATTGATGTAAAACAGGTTGTAATTGATATTGGTGGTAAAACAGGTTGTAATTGATATTGGTGGTAGAACAGGTTGTAATTGATATAAAACAGGTTGTGATTGATATTGGTGGTAGAACAGGTTGTAATTGATGTAAAACAGGTTGTAATTGATATTGGTGGTAGAACAGGTTGTAATTGATATTGATATAAAACAGGTTGTAATTGATATTGGTGGTAGAACAGGTTGTAATTGATATTGGTGGTAAAACAGGTTGTAATTGATATTGGTGGTAGAACAGGTTGTAATTGATATTGATGGTAAAACAGGTTGTAATTGATATTGATGGTAAAACAGGGTGTAATTGATATAAAACAGGTTGTAGTTGATATTGATATAAAACAGGTTGTAATTGATATTGGTGGTAGAACAGGTTGTAATTGATGTTGATGGTAATTGATATAAAACAGGTTGTATTTCATATTGGTATATAACAGGTTGTAATTTATATAAAACAGGTTGTAATTGATATTGGTATATAACAGGTGGTATTTCATATTGGTATATAATATATATATATATATTGGTGTCTATATAAATAATGAGAGTAAAAAGTGTCCAATATTAAATCATCACAATAAGTTCTAGCCACATTCTATTTTACAGACAAAATGTTTTTAACAGTTGCATGGGTTTATTTATTCAAATCCCTTCTGTTGAAAACCAAATGCTGGACTAGAAGCATGGGGGAATTATGTCTAGATTTTTCTGTCCAGTGGAGATGAGTTTATAAATTGCCCGGCTGGGCTGTGGGACAGTGGAGATGAGTTTATAAATTGCCTGGCTCGGCTGTGGGACAGTGGAGATGAGTTTATAAATTGCCTGGCTGGGCTGTGGGACAGTGGAGGTTAGTTTATAAATTGCCTGGCTGGGCTGTGGGACAGTGGAGATGAGTTTATAAATTGCCTGGCAGGGCCTTGGGACAGTGGAGGTTAGTTTATAAATTGCCTGGCTAGGCTGTGGGACAGTGGATGTGTAGGGGTAATTAAAATGGAACTGTTAACAGGCATTTCCCATTAATTATCTTGAATAACTAAAGCAATCAACCAATCAGCATCCAGGATTCAGATTTGCTATTTTATAATGAGCGATCTAGTCTGGATTAAACCTCAATTTTAGAGTTTTATCACGTGGAGCTTTAATTTAGATCTCTCTCTTTAACCAAATACTCTGTTTGTCTTTGGCAGGAGAGAGACCAGTCTGTCACTCTGACAGCGGGAAGAGTCCTTCAGGGGAACCAGACCCAGAGACGCCCAAACCAGCGAGACGACATCACTGGTCCCAGTGTAAAAAGAGTTTTAAGTGGTTATGGAAGCTGAAAAGTCATGATAGAACAGACACAGGAGGGAAGACTTCACAATGTTCCCAGTGTGGAAAGAGTTTTACCCGGTTAGGGAACCTGAAAAGGCATGAGAGAATACACACAGGAGAGAAACCTTTCCAATGTGCCCAATGTGGAAAGAGTTTTACCCGGTTAGGGAGCCTGAAAGAACATAAAATAATACACACAGGAGAGAAGCCTTTCCAATGCTCCCGGTGTGGAAAGGGCTTTAGGTGGTTAGGGAACCTGAAAAAGCATGAGAGAACACACACGGGAGAGAAACCGTTCCAATGCTCCCAGTGTGGAAAGAGTTTTCCACATTTAGGGAGCTTGAAGGAGCATGAAAGGACACACACAGGGGAGACATCTTACCATTGCTCCCTGTGTGGAAAGGATTTTACCAAGCTAAGGAACCTAATAAAACATACAGAATTACACACAGGAGAGAAGCCTTTCCAATGCTCCCAGTGTGGGAAGGGTTTTACACGGCTAGGGAACCTGAAGGATCACAAAAGAGTACACACAGGAGAGAAACCTTACCAATGTTCCCAGTGTGGAAAGAGTTTTACACGGTTACGGAGCCTGAACGAACATAAATTAATACACACAGGAGAGAAGCGTTTCCAATGTTCTCAGTGTGGAAAGGGTTTTACCCTGTTAGGGAGCCTGAAAAAGCACGAGAGAACACACACAGGAGAAAAGCCGTTCCAATGCTCCCATTGTGGAAAGAATTTTACACAATTGGGGAGCTTGAAGGTGCATGAAAGGGCACACACAGGGGAGACATCTTACCATTGCTCTCTGTGTGGAAAGAATTTTACCAAGTTAGGCAACCTAAAAAAACATAAACAATTACACACAGGAGAGAAACCTTTCCAATGCTCCCAGTGTGGGAAGGGTTTTACACGACTAGGGAACCTGAAGGATCATAAAAGAGTACACACAGGAGAGAAGCCGTTCCAATGTTCGCAGTGCGGAAAGAATTTTACATGGTTAGGAAACCTGAAAAAGCACGAGAGAACACACACAGGAGAGAAACCGTTCCAATGCTCCAAGTGTGGAAATAGTTTTAAAAGGTTAGGGAGCCTGAAGGAGCACGAAAGGACACACACATGGGAGACAGCTTACCATTGCTCCCTGTGTGGAAAGAATTTTACCAAGTTAGGGAACCTAAACAAACATGAAAAATTACACACAGGAAAGAAGACTTTCCAATGCACCCAGTGTGGGAAGAGTTTTACACGATTAGGTAATCTGAAGGACCATAAAAGAACACACACAAGAGAGAAACCTTTCCAATGTTCCCAGTGTGGGAAGGGTTTTACCCAGATAGGGAACCTGAAAAGGCATGAGAAAATACACACAGGAGAGAAGTCTTTCCATTGTCCGCAGTGTGGAAAGGATTTTACCCAGTTAGTGAACCTGAAAAGGCACGAGAGAACACACACAGTTTTAACAACGACCCCAGCAGTTGGAAACAGTTCGAAGAACAGAACAGAAAACCGCGTGAGAACAAAAAAAATGAAGAAACAGAAACCGAACCGGGAAAGAAAGTGATCAGTTTTGAAACAGAACCTTTATTTTAAAAGTAAAGTATTAATAACGTTATTTTACAGTAACTGTCCAGTGAAACTCTTCTTTAAAAAGTTAATATTCTGTTAACTCATCGACATAATGTTGAGTCATGCTATACTCATATTTGTGGCCAAAGCATAAATTGACACTTCAAAAACACTCAAACTTGTATCTCAAACAGACTGTTTAAAAAAAAAATGATTTCCTCATAGAACACGTTACCTCCCTGCGGAGGATGAGCTGGCCAATCTGTTGTTGGGGTACGACCCACACTATTCTGTTGTTGGGATGCGATCCACACCATTCTGTTGTTGGGATGCGATCCACACCATTCTGTTGTTGGGGTACGTTGTTGGGGTGCCCACACCATTCTGTTGTTGGGATTTCTGTTGTTGGGATGCGATCCACACCATTCTGTTGTTGGGATGCGATCCACACCAGTCTGTTGTTGGGGTACGACCCACACTATTCTGTTGTTGGGGTACGACCCACACTATTCTGTTGTTGGGGTACGCCCCACACCATTCTGTTGTTGGGGTACGACCCACACCATTCTGTTGTTGGGATACGTACGTTGTTGGGGTACCCCACACCATTCTGTTGTTGGGGTACGACCCACCATTCTGTTGTTGGGGTATTCTGTTGTTGGGATACGCCCCACACCATTCTGTTGTTGGGGTACGACCCACACCATTCTGTTGTTGGGATACGCCCACACCATTCTGTTGTTGTGGTACGACCCACACCATTCTGTTGTTGGGGTACGCCCACACCATTCTGTTGTTGGGGCCCACACGTTGTTGGGATAAACCCACACCATTCTGTTGTTGGGGTTCTGTTGTTGGGATGCCCACACCATTCTGTTGTTGGGGTACGACCCACACTATTCTGTTGTTGGGATACACCATTCTGTTGTTGGGATACGCCCCACACCATTCTGTTGTTGGGATACGCCCACACCATTCTGTTGTTGGGATACGCCTGTTGTTGGGGTACGCCCACACCATTCTGTTGTTTCTGGGGGGTACGCCCGTTGTTGGGACCCACACTATTCTGTTGTTGGGGTACGACCCACACCATTCTGTTGTTGGGATACGCCCCCACACCATTCTGTTGTTGGGATACGCCCACACCATTCTGTTGTTGGGATACGCCCACACCATTCTGTTGTTGGGGTACCCACACCATTCTGGGGTACGCCCACACCATTCTGTTGTTGGGGTTGGGATACGCCCACACCATTCTGTTGTTGGGACGCCCACACCATTCTGTTGTTGGGGTACGCCCACACTATTCTGTTGTTGGGGTTCTGTTGTTGGGGTACGCCCACACTATTCTGTTGTTGGGGTACGCCCCACACCATTCTGTTGTTGGGATACGCCCACACTATTCTGTTGTTGGTGTACGCCCCACACCATTCTGTTGTTGGGGTACGACCCACACCATTCTGTTGTTGGGGTACGACCCACACCATTCTGTTGTTGGGATACGCCCATACCATTCTGTTGTTGGGGTGCGCCCATACCATTCCAACACAGAAAATATGCTTTTAACATATTTATTAAAGAAAAGATTGGAAGGAAAGTATTTCACTCATATTATATGTAATTTTAAGTCATATTTCATAGAAATCTGGAAACACTGGGAACTTACTTTAATTAATTTCCAAGCAGTTACAGGGCCTCTCGAGTGGCGCAGCGGTCGAAGGCATCGCAGTGCGAGCTGTGCGCCTAGAGATCCTGGTTCTAGTCCAGGTTCTGTCTCAGTGGTAGCTACGTCACTAGAGATCTGTTCTAGTCCAGGTTCTGTCTCAGTCACTAGAGATCCTGGTTCTAGTCCAGGTTCTGTCTCAGTGCTAGCTGTGTCACTAGAGATCCTGGTTCTAGTCCAGGCTCTGTCTCAGTGCTAGCTGTGTCACTAGAGATCCCGGTTCTAGTCCAGGTTCTGTCTCAGTGCTAGCTGTGTCACTAGAGATCCCGGTTCTAGTCCAGGTTCTGTCTCAGTGCTAGCTGTGTCACTAGAGATCCTGGTTCTAGTCCAGACTCTGTCTCAGTGGTAGCTGTGTCACTAGAGATCCTGGTTCTAGTCCAGCTTCTGTCTCAGTGCTAGCTGTGTCACTAGAGATCCCGGTTCTAGTCCAGGTTCTGTCTCAGTGCTAGCTGTGTCACTAGAGATCCTGGTTCTAGTCCAGGCTCTCATTCGTTCGGGAGACCAATGAGGCGGTGCACAATTGGCCCAGCATCGTCCGGGTTAGGGTAGGGTTTGGTCCAGCATCGTCCGGGTTAGAGGAGGGTTTGGCCCAGCATCGTCCGGGTTAGGGGAGGGTTAGGGGAGGGTTTGGCCCAGCATCGTCTGGGTTAGGGGAGGGTTTGGCCCAGCATCGTCCGGGTTAGGGGAGGGTTTGGCCCAGCATCGTCTGGGTTAGGGGAGGGTTTGGCCCAGCATCGTCCGGGTTAGGGGAGGGTTTGGCCCAGCATCATCTGATTTAGGGGAGGGTTTGGCCCATCATCGTCCAGGTTAGGGGAGGGTGTGGCCAGCAGGGATGTTCTTGTCCCATTGTGAACTAGCGACTCCTGTGGCGGGCCGGGCACAATGCACGCTGACACGGTCGCCAGGTGTACGGTGTTTCCTCCGGGACATTGGTGCAGCTGGCTTCCGGGTTAAGTGGGCATTGTGTCAAGAAGCAGTACGGCTTGGCTGGGTTGTGATTCGGAGGACGCTCGGCTCTCGACCTTTGCCTCTCCCGAGTCTGTACTGGAGTTGCAGCGATGGGACAAGACTGTAACTACCAATTGGATACAATGAAATTATGGAGATTTTTTATATTTTTTTTAAAAACAGAATAAAATAAAAAATATAGTTTTTAAAGCCAACAAAGGACAAAGCCCTAATTCTCACTCAGAACTCTCCCAGCTGAAAATGTTTTCCATTGTGTTTTGAGTACCTGTCCCTCCCTCCCACAGAAGCATCATAGCTGTAGCCCCGCCCCCTCAGAAGCATCATAGCTGTAGCCCCTCTCCCTCAGAAGCATCATAGCTGTAGCCCCTCCCCCCCAGAGGCATAAACTACTGTACTGACGTTTTCAAGTTTGATTCAGAAGATAAGAGAGATTTTTAATTAGAGAAGAAGGGATTCACTTTTTCAATGATACTATAGTTATCACGTTTCACATTGGATTTATTAACTACAGAAAGGTAAGATGTGTTTTTAATGCTGGTGTCACTCTGAACACACACTGAAGTTCAACGTTCCTCCATAGAAGCCTCCTCCTCCGTAGGTATAATTCTGTGGGTCTAATTCAGATAATGATACGCTATAACAAGATGCCCAGCTCTTCAAGACAAGCCTGCTCCTCCCTCTCTCGCTCTCTCCGTCCACAAAATGTATGTGGCTCCTTGCGCTCTACACTTGTCTGTCCAACACGCATGTAAATAACTAGCTTGCCCGCTCCCATAGCAAGCTGCTCTGTACACACTGATTGGTGTGGAATGAAAGGAGTTCTGGTTCTAGAATTTTGGTTCCAACCCCTGGGGTGTATTCATTACGAAACGGGGAGGGACTTATCAGAATTTGTCCGATAGAAAACGGGATGGACTTATCAGAATTTGTCCAATAGAAAATCCGCCCAAAATTGCAAAAATGTTCCCGAATCAGCGAATGTTTTACTCAGTTAGGGAACCTGAAAACACATGAGAGGGAACACACAGGGGGGAAAACCTTTCCAATGTTCCCAGTGTGGAAAGCGTTTTACCCAGTTAGGGAATCTGAAAACACATGAGAGGGAACACACAGGGGAAGATAAGACCTTCCACATTTTCCAGGACACCTACAATAAGATCATAAGGGGGGGGGGCTGTGTTCTGACATGTGTTTGACTGAGAATTTGTGTTTTTGATGATGTTGCATGAAATCATGTTTGTATGAAATATTACCACAAAAAAAAAATAGGCCTACTTGAGTTTTTTTTTCTCTCTCGAGACGAGACATTTTAAAACGTGTATTTTATTTTGATTATGGATTTGGATTCATTGAATATAACTATGAACCCTTTAGATGTTAAAGATTTGATTTGGAAAGTTGTAGATTTTATTAAATTAGATTTGAATGAATGTGTATTTCTTGTTTCTAACCTTGAAAAAAACTTGTCAATTTAGTCGTTTTGTTTCATTTAATTAATTTGTGTTGTCGTGTTTGTGACTATCATTAAATGCTTATTTATCAAATCAGTTCTCTGTGTGTACTTACTGATTTAAACTAATCATGTAAACTTTAATTAACTAGGAAGTCGAGGCACCACGGGAAGATTTTGTTTATAGAATGTCAATTTCCCGAATATAACTCTTCAGATATTTTTAGATATTATCAAAAACAGTCGCGTATGAATTAATTCTTATTATTACCTCATCAGTTCTCATTACTGAACGTCGCAAACTTGGATATCTGCACGAAACCCTAGCCTAAATCATGAATCAGCGATATACAAATTGGCTTAATTATTTATTTACCAACTAACTAAATAATCACACAGAATGACATAACAGACAAACAAGTGTATATTTGGATTACTACATGATACAAAGAAAAAGTCCCTAGTGGATAAAGCCGATATGACGGCTTGGTAGACAAAGGAAAGGGGTGGGGACTGAGAAAGAGCGGGAAAGACCACATGGATTCACTACACACAGAGGATAATTGTACTCATGGACATGCTAATACTTTGAGGCCGCTCATTCTGAAAGAAATTGTTTGATGTACATATTTACGCTTTTATGTCGTTGTTGTCTCTCCGTTGTAAGCACTTGATCGCCCTGTAGAGTTCATCAGAGTCTCTGGTTAACTTTCCCAGAAGTCACAATGTCTTTCGTGGTTGTCGGCGGTTAGAATGGGTACTTCAGAGTACCATTCAGAAATGTTCTCATACGATAGATGCTTCACGGTTGTCGGTATTCTCGTTCTAGGTTCACGTCATTTCTAGCTTCAGACTAGTAATGTGTTTTGTCTAGAATTAGCTCCTTCTGTAGTTTTATTTATTTATTTTTATTTGGCCTTTACTAGGCAAGTCAGTTGAGAACAAATTCCTATTTTCAATGACGGCCTAGGAACAGTGGGTTAACTGCCTGTTCAGGGGCAGAACGGCAGATTTGTACCTTGTCAGCTCGGGGATTTGAACTTGCAACCTTCCGGTTACTAGTCCAACGCTCTAACTGCCCCTAGCCTAGTGATCGATAGTCTCAGTGATCGATAGTGATTGATAGTCTCGGACCCACATTCTCAAAATTAGAAATATTGTTTAATCCTTCAATCTTGGGAAATAGAAGTCAGGTTTATTCCCCCTCTCTTTCTGCATGACCAGGGGGAGAGAGTCTCTGCCAGGAATTTATGGGAGAGAGAGAATGAGAGAGGGGGAAATAGAAGTCAGGTTTATTCCCCCTCTCTTTCTGCATGACCAGGGGGAGAGAGTCTCTGCCAGAAATTTATGACCATAAAACTTGTGGTGGGAGAGAGAGAATGAGAGGGGGAGCCACGAAAAAAAAACAAAGGACCACTTTGTGACCCCCCCAGAATGAGAGAGTGGTGGGGAGCCACGATATACACCCCCAAAGGACCACGCCGTGACAGTGTACTCGTCTTCAGACTAAAGGTGTATGAAAATGTGATGACGTTGTTCTGATAACATTGATAAGTGTTGTTGACATGAAGAAGATTCACTTGCTGCCTCATCATCTTCCCAAATGTATTAATCCACCATGTCAGAGGAAGAAAACACAGTTGCTGATTGTAAAAAAGCATTTGATTTAATGCAACATTTTTTATTTTTGTCTGAATAAAAATCAAATGTGGAAGGCCGCTAGTACACGTTCATTATATACACTGAATTTACAAAACATTATCAACACCTGCTCTTTCCATGACACAGCCCACCTACACAAGCTACTTTATATTCGTAAAATATTCCAATCAGATTCCACCATACCCATTAGTATACCGTGTATTCAGAAAGTATTCAGACCCCTTGACTTTTTCCCAGATTTTGTTAGATCACAGCTAACAGCTATTCAATCTGTTTTCCCCTCATCAATCTATACACAATACCCTATAATGACATCACAATACCCCATAATGACAAAGCAAAAACAGGTTTTGTATAAAAATAATCCAATATCACATTTACAAAGTACACAGACCTTTACTCAGTACTTTGTTTAAGCACCTTTGGCAGCGATTACAGCCTTGAGTCTTCATGGGTATGAGGCTTCAAGCTTGGCACACCTGTATTTGGGGAGTTTCTCCAATTCTCTGCAGATCCCATTCTTCTCTGAAGAGTGGCTGGGCCACTCAAGGACATTCAGAGACCTGTCCCGATTCACAATAAACCCCAGGAAGAGGAGCTGCTGCCTTGGCAGGAACTAATGGAGATCCATAATAAACCCCAGGAAGAGTAGCTGCTGCCTTGACAGGAACTAATGGGGATCCATAATAAACCCCAGGAAGAGTAGCTGCTGCCTTGACAGGAACTAATGGGGATCCATAACAAACCCCAGGAAGAGTAGCTGCTGCCTTGACAGGAACTAATGGGGATCCATAATAAACCCCAGGAAGAGTAGCTGCTGCCTTGACAGGAACTAATGGGGATCCATAATAAACCCCAGGAAGAGTAGCTGCTGCCTGGGAAGGAACTAATGGAGATCCATAATAAACCCCAGGAAGAGTAGCTCCTGCCTTGACAGGAACTAATGAACCATAATGGAAGATGCCCTTGATAGGAACTAAAGATCCCCAGGAAGAGTAGCTGCTGCCTTGGCAGGAACTCCAATAAACCCCAGGAAGAGATCTAATGGGTATCCATAATAAACCCCAGGAAGAGTAGCTGCTGCCTGGGAAGGAACTAATGGGTATCCATAATAAACCCCAGGAAGAGTAGCTGCTGCCTGGGAAGGAACTAATGGGTATCCATAATAAACCCCAGGAAGAGTAGCTGCTGCCTTGGCAGGAACTAATGGGGATCCATAATAAACCCCAGGAAGAGTAGCTGCTGCCTGGGAAGGAACTAATGGGTATCCATAATAAACCCCAGGAAGAGTAGCTGCTGAGGAGGGAAAACAATGCTCTAACCACCAGGCGACCTGTCGCCATGTCTGTGTCCTTCTCTGCTGCTGGATTCTGACTTGACTCTCAACCCACCATTGGCGTGTGTTGCCAAGGAGCTCTATGTGCAACCCCATCTCTTAGCGTTTGTATTACATTAAAACAAAAAATGTTTTCCATACAATATATATCAAAAGTATTTTAATTATTTAATTTTTGACAGTCATTTTTTCTCCTCATCTTTATCAAGGGTGTCAATAACTGTCGGTGTTCATTTTGATCATATCTATGTATCTATGTATTATATCTGAACTAATCAATCAACACTTGTTGCTCTTTGTACCTGTTGATATAATATTCATATTTAATGGAGAGGGAAAAAACGATTCCCTAAACTGCTTTATAATATTATAATTCAATGAAGAAGAAAAATATTTTTCCCTCCTCAACTGCGTTTCCTCCCTCCAGACAGCAGATGGCGATATGTGTCTTTCAGGCGATGTTTCTACTGTGACGTATAATCTAGTGGACGGAAAGCTTCTTCAACAACTGCAGCCACCTCGGTAGCTCGCCAGACAACAAAGTCGGAACATTCAAAGATCTTTAGACAATTTCCTGGTTTAATTTGCAACTATGTTTTAAACATACTTCTGTGTGAAAGAACTAGTTATCCCATTTAATTTCGTATTGACGTTGTTGCTGTTAGCTGTCTGGTTAAGTTAACACTAGTCTAGTTGCTAATGCTAATGAGCTAACATCCCCGACCATGAGTTTACTAAGCTACACTGAGAATTGCTTGACGGAGAAAGGAAATCTCATGGAAGAGGAGATTGTTACCGTCAAGAAAGAAGTAGAAGGTGAGGCTGTTACAGTGAAAGAAGAAGGGGAAGAGGCTTTCAGCGTGAAAGAGGAGGAGGATGTTACAGTGAAGGAAGAGGAAGATACAGTTTTTGTAATGAAGGAGGAGGATGGGGAGATGACGGTCACAGTGAAAGAGGAGGAAGACGTTTTTGGAGTGAAGGTGGAAGAGGAGGGGGAGATTACTGTCACATTAGAGGAGGACGAAGAAGAAGAACAGAAGAATGGAGAACTGATTAACACCAGTAAGTACAGTGAGTACTATCTTATAAAACAGGGACATTGATCTGATTAACACCAGTAAATACAGTGAGTACTATCTTATAAAACAGGGACATTGATCTGATTAACACCAGTGAATACAGTGAATACTATCTTATAAAACAGGGACATTGATCTGATTAACACCAGTAAATACAGTGAGTACTATCTTATAAAATTGATGATTAACACCAGGGAGTGATTCTACACTTGATCTGATTAACAGGGACATTGATCTGATTAACACCAGTGAATACAGTGAGTACTATCTTATAAAACAGGGACATTGATCTGATTAACACCAGTAAGGACAAACTCTGCAGTTAGTGAAATAATGTGTGGTTTTAAAAGACAATTCTACACTTGACTATGTTGTTCTGTAGGTATTGCTATTCGTCCTCCAGTGATTCTACACTTGACTATGTTGTTCTGTAGGTATCGTCCTCCAGTGATTCTACACTTGACTATGTTGTTCTGTAGGTAGTGTTATACGTCCTCCAGTGATTCTACACTTGACTATGTTGTTCTGTAGGTATTTTTGTTATACGTCCTCCAGTGATTCTACACTTGACTATGTTGTTCTGTAGGTATTAGTGTTATACGTTGTCCTCCAGTGATTCTACACTTGACTATGTTGTTCTGTAGGTGACTATGTTGTTCTGTAGGTATCGTCCTCCAGTGGTTCTACACTTGACTATGTTGTTCTGTAGGTAGTGTTATACGTCCTCCAGTGATTCTACACTTGACTATGTTGTTCTGTAGGTACTAGTGTTATACGTCCTCCAGTGATTCTACACTTGACTATGTTGTTCTGTAGGTATTGTTATTCGTCCTCCAGTGATTCTACACTTGACTATGTTGTTCTGTAGGTAGTGTTATACATCCTCCAGTGATTCTACACTTGACTATGTTGTTCTGTAGGTATTAGTGTTATACGTCCTCCAGTGATTCTACACTTGACTATGTTGTTCTGTAGGTATTAGTGTGATACGTCCTCCAGTGATTCTACACTTGACTATGTTGTTCTGTAGGTATTAGTGTGATACGTCCTCCAGTGATTCTACACTTGACTATGTTGTTCTGTAGGTAGTGTTATACGTCCTCCAGTGATTCTACACTTGACTATGTTGTCCTGTAGGTTTTAGTGTTATTCGTCCTCCAGTGATTCTACACTTGACTATGTTGTTCTGTAGGTATTAGTGTTATACGTCCTCCAGTGATTCTACACTTGACTATGTTGTTCTGTAGGTACTAGTGTTATTCGTCCTCCAGTGATTCTACACTTGACTATGTTGTTCTGTAGGTATTAGTGTTATACGTCCTCCAGTGATTCTACACTTGACTATGTTGTTCTGTAGGTACTAGTGTTATTCGTCCTCCAGTGATTCTACACTTGACTATGTTGTTCTGTAGGTATTAGTGTTATACGTCCTCCAGTGATTCTACACTTGACTATGTTGTTCTGTAGGTAGTGTTATTCGTCCTCCAGTGATTCTACACTTGACTATGTTGTTCTGTAGGTATCGTCCTCCAGTGATTCTACACTTGACTATGTTGTTCTGTAGGTATTGTTATACTCCTCCAGTGATTCTACACTTGACTATGTTGTTCTGTAGGTATTAGTGTTATACGTCCTCCAGTGATTCTACACTTGACTATGTTGTTCTGTAGGTATTGTTATTATACGTCCTCCAGTGATTCTACACTTGACTATGTTGTTCTGTAGGTATTGTGATTATTCTATCCTCCAGTGATTCTACACTTGACTATGTTGTTCTGTAGGTATTGTTATACATCCTCCAGTGATTCTACACTTGACTATGTTGTTCTGTTGTTCTGTAGGTAGTGTTATTCGTCCTCCAGTGATTCTACACTTGACTATGTTGTTCTGTAGGTATTATACGTCCTCCAGTGTTATACTATGTTGTTCCTCCAGTGATTCTACACTTGACTATGTTGTTCTGTAGGTATTAGTGTTCTATACGTCCTCCAGTGATTCTACACTTGACTATGTTGTTCTGTAGGTAGTGTTATACGTCCTCCAGTGATTCTACACTTGACTATGTTGTCCTGTAGGTATTAGTGTTATACGTCCTCCAGTGATTCTACACTTGACTATGTTGTTCTGTAGGTTTTAGTGTTATATACGTCCTCCAGTGATTCTACACTTGACTATGTTGTTCTGTAGGTAGTGTTATACGTCCTCCAGTGATTCTACACTTGACTATGTTGTTCTGTAGGTATTGTTATTTGTCCTCCAGTGATTCTACACTTGACTATGTTGTTCTGTAGGTATTAGTGTTATACGTCCTCCAGTGATTCTACACTTGACTATGTTGTTCTGTAGGTAGTGTTATACGTCCTCCAGTGATTCTACACTTGACTATGTTGTTCTGTAGGTATTGTTATTCATCCTCCAGTGATTCTACACTTGACTATGTTGTTCTGTAGGTAGTGTTATACTATGTTGTTCTGTAGGTATTTTGTTATACTCCTCCAGTGATTCTACACTTGACTATGTTGTTCTGTAGGTATTAGTGTTATACGTCCTCCAGTGATTCTACACTTGACTATGTTGTTCTGTAGGTATCGATTCCTCCAGTGATTCTACACTTGACTATGTTGTTCTGTAGGTAGTGTTATACGTCCTCCAGTGATTCTACACTTGACTATGTTGTTCTGTAGGTAGTGTTATACATCTACACTCTATGTTGTTCTGTAGTGATTCTCCAGTGATTCTACACTTGACTATGTTGTTCTGTAGGTATCGTTATTTGTCCTCCAGTGATTCTACACTTGACTATGTTGTTCTGTAGGTAGTGTTATACGTCCTCCAGTGATTCTACACTTGACTATGTTGTTCTGTAGGTAGTGTTATACGTCCTCCAGTGATTCTACACTTGACTATGTTGTTCTGTAGGTAGTGTTATACATCCTCCAGTGATTCTACACTTGACTATGTTGTTCTGTAGGTATCGTCCTCCAGTGATTCTACACTTGACTATGTTGTTCTGTAGGTAGTGTTATACGTCCTCCAGTGATTCTACACTTGACTATGTTGTTCTGTAGGTATTAGTGTTATTGACTATGTTGTTCCTCCAGTGATTCTACACTTGACTATGTTGTTCTGTAACTTTTCCTGTTTCTAAAATGTTGTTCTTTATATAGTGATTCTACACTAATATATAAATGTAAATACAGGTAAACACTACAAATGTTGTTCTGTAGTAAACAAATACAAAAATGTTTTGATTCTACAAAATTAGTTTAAAACACTTAAAGTAGTTGGTCTGATGAGAAATAGTGATTCTACATTCTTCATTTGCTTGAGGAACAAATAGAGGAACTTGTGTTATGTCACGACTTACCTGGACCACTACTGACTTGAGAAGTGTCATGTCATGACTTACCTGTGACCACCTGTTGAGATGTGTCATGTCATTACTATACCTGTGATTCTACACTTGACTATGTTGAGAAGGTATTAGTCATGTCACTGTAGGTAGTGTTATACCTGGACCACCTTGTTGAGATGTTTCGTCCTCGATTCTACCTGACCACCTGTTGAGATGTCAGTGATTCAACCTGACTATGTTGTTCTGTTGAGATGTCAGTGATTCTACCTGGACTATGTTGAGATGTGTCAGTGATTCTACCTTGACTATGTTGTTCTGATGTCATTACTTACCTGGTGATTCTACCTGTTGAGATGTTGTTCTGTAGGTGTCACGACTTACCTGGACCACCTGTTGAGATGTGTCATCCAGTGATTCTACCTGGACCACCTTGTTGAGATGTGTCAGTGACTTACCTGGACTACCTGTTGAGATGTGTCATTCCAGTGATTCTACACTGGACCACCTGTTGAGATGTCATGACTTACCTGGACCACCTGTTGAGATGTCATGACTTACCTGGACCACCTGTTGAGATGTCATGACTTACCTGGACCACCTGTTGAGATGTCATGACTTACCTGGACCACCTGTTGAGATGTGTCATGACTTACTTGGACCACCTGTTGAGATGTGTCACGACTTACCTGGACCACCTGTTGAGATGTGTCATGTCATTACTTACCTGGACAACCTGTTGAGAAGTGTCATGTCATGACATACCTGGACCACCTGTTGAGATGTTTCACGACTTACCTGGACCACCTGTTGAGATGTCATGACTTACCTGGACCACCTGTTGAGATGTCACGACTTACCTGGACCACCTGTTGAGATGTGTCATGACTTACCTGGACCACCTGTTGAGATGTGTCATGACTTACCTGGACCACCTGTTGAGATGTCATGACTTACCTGGACCACCTGTTGAGATGTCATTACTTACCTGGACCACCTGTTGAGATGTGTCATGTCACGACTTACCTGGACCACCTGTTGAGATGTGTCATGACTTACCTGGACCACCTGTTGAGATGTGTCATGACTTACCTGGACCACCTGTTGAGATGTGTGTCATGACTTACCTGGACCACCTGTTGAGATGTCATTACTTACCTGGACCACCTGTTGAGATGTGTCATGTCACGTTGAGATTACCTGGACCACCTGTTGAGATGTGTCATGACTTACCTGGACCACCTGTTGAGATGTGTCATGACTTACCTGGACCACCTGTTGAGATGTCATGACTTACCTGGACCACCTGTTGAGATGTCATGACTTACCTGGACCACCTGTTGAGATGTCATGACTTACCTGGACCACCTGTTGAGATGTCATGACTTACCTGGACCACCTGTTGAGATGTCATGACTTACCTGGACCACCTGTTGAGATGTGTCATGTCACGACTTACCTGGACCAGCTGTTGAGATGTCATGACTTACCTGGACCACCTGTTGAGATGTGCCTTGTGTTCAGTAAATCAGGTGTTAAAGGAGACTACCGCTATAAAGCTTCCATGAGTTTGATCCACCAACAAAATGTTAATGGATTAAATGCTTCCCAATAAATATTTTCACAACATTTTTAAGGGCGATTCCATGTAAAAGTCCAACTGATATAAAGTTAGTCATTTTCAAATGAAACCACATGCATCGTTATCCTCTAAGATCTTAAGATCGTCATAGATCTATATGTTGGAGTTCTGGAAAGTTTAAATAGGACATTGCATAAAAATCTTATATTTGTCTAAATTAAACTGGTAAACCTTTTTATATACATACATATATACCTGCCAAAAGTTTGGACACACCTGTTAATTGAAATGCATTCCAGGTGACTACCATCATGAAGCTGGTTGAGAGAATGCCAAGTGTGCAACGCTGTCATCAGGACAAAGGGGTGGCTATATGCAGAATCTCAAATATAAAATATATTTTGATTTGTTTATTAACACTTGTTTTGGTTACTATATAATTCCATATGTGTTATTTCATAGTTTTGATGTCTTCACTATTTTTCTACAATGTAGAAAATAGTAAAAAATAAAGAAAACCTTTAATGAGTAGGTGTTCTAAAACGGTTGACCGGTAGTGTATATACAAAAAAATATATAAATTCAAATGCCTCACAAAGAAGCTCACCTATTGGTAGATGGGTTTAACAACAACAACAAGAAGCTCACCTATTGGTAGATGGGTTTAACAACAACAACAAGAAGCTCACCTATTGGTACATGGGTTCAACAACACCAACAAGAAGCTCACCTATTGGTAGATGGGTTTAACAACAACAAGAAGAAGCAGACATTTAAAATCCCTTTGAGCATGGTGAAGTTATTAATTACACTTTAGATCAGGACTGGGCGATATGGTCAAAATGTTCTATCATGGTATTTTAACATAAATTGACGGTATTTGACTGTATTGAAAATGTTTTTTTAATAATAAAAGTTTTACATTTGCTTTATGAGTAGTGAGTGATATTAGGGTGGCAGCACATATATTCTAAGTGATTTCAATTAGTTTTTCTCCATTCTGATTGGTTTATACTGTTCAATTCAACTTCAACCCCCCCAAAAAGTCATCATGTTAAACAATTCCTGCATTTGAGGTCATTTCCACACCCCCACGTAGGGCTGCTTGATATGGGCTAGAAATCTGGGCCTTATTTTTAACCAAATCTTGTAATTTGACTTGCGATTTAGAGCAAAACACTTGGTATAACTGTTGGAATCATGGGACTAGAATGTCTATTCTAATTATACAGTTAGAATATAATACTGGGCACTTTGAATACGTTGCCATAACAACAAATGAAAATGCCAGGGAGGTTGTGACAGAGTAGGAACTAATGTGTTGATAGGTGTTTCCTAGGGGGACCCTATAATCTTTGGCAACATTGAATGTTTTCGCTTCTTCGTGTAGTTTATTGTTGCTTTGCGTTGTACCTCTTTTAATTTAGAAGACACTGTTGCAAGAACAACATGCTGATTTTAGGTCAACACCATCACTTCCTTATCATTTGCACTCGCTGTATATAGACTTTTTGTTTTCTTTTGTTTTTACTGTATTATTGAATGTATGTTTTGTTTATTCCATGTGTATCTCTGTGTTGTTGTTTGTGGTCTCTACTGCTTTGCTTTATCTTGGCCAGGTCGCAGTTGTAAATGAGAACTTGTTAAGAACTAAGTTAAGCCTACCTGGTTAAACTACCATTATGACATCATGACCACCTGGTTAAACTACCATTATGACATCATGACCACCTGGTTAAACTACCATTATGACATCATGACCACCTGGTTAAACTACCATTATGACATCATGACCACCTGGTTAAACTACCATTATGACATCATGACCACCTGGTTAAACTACCATTATGACATCATGACCACCTGGTTAAACTACCATTATGACATCATGACCACCTGGTTAAATAAAGGTGAACTAAATAACATTACGCTTGCTCTTACTCTGTACATTTATTAGCTAAGTTAGCGATTAGCATTAGCGGCTAACAATATTGAGGAACAACACTGTTGATAACAACCATAAGTTAGCGATTAGCATTAGCGGCTAACAAGATTGAGGACCAACCTGCTAATAAAAGACAAACTAGCTGTTTGCAGATGCAAGAAACACAAGCTAATAGTGTAATTGTATCAAATGCTAGTAGATTTATATTTAAGAAGCAAAGTGACAACTGCATGGTTGTTATCAACAGTGTTGCATTGACGATGCAGACTGAACATCCAAATGCGCTCCTGTGACAGAGGTCCGTGCTTCAATATCGGTATTTCGCAAAAAACTGTATACCACCCAACCCTACTTTAGATGTATCAATACACCCAGTCACTACAAAGATACAGGCGTCCTACCTAACTCAGTTGCCATAGAGGAAGGAAACTGCTCAGGGATTTCACCATGAAGCCAATGGTGGCTTTAAAACTAAGTTGAATGGCTGTGATCGGAGCTAGAGTATCTACGCTCAAGCTGGGCAAAGTTTATGTCCACGTGTAGCCTTCATCTGTAGGGATGTTAGTACACTTAACAAGAAATATAAATGCAACATGTAAAGTGTTGGTCCCATGTTTCAGGAGCTGAAATAAAATATTTCAAGAAATGTTCCATATGCACTTAATGCCTATTTCTCTCTAATTTTGTGCACAAATGTGTTTCCATCCCTGTTAGTGAACATATCTCCTTTGCCAAGATAATCCCATCCATCTGACAGGTGTGGCATATCGAAAAAGCTGATTAAACATCTTGATCATTACACAGGTGCACCTTGTGCTGGGGGACAATAAAAGACCACTGATATGTACAGTTTTGTCACACAACACAATGCCGCAGATGTCTCAAGTTTTGAGGGAGCGTGCAATTGGCATGCTGACTGCAGGAATGTCCACCAGAGCTGTTGCTAGAGAATTGAATGTTCATTTCTCTACCATAAGCCGCCTCCAATGTCGTTTTGGAGAATTTGGCAGTACATCCAACCGGCCTCATAACTGCCGACCACGTGTGACCAGCCCAGGACCAGCTTCTTCATTTAAGACCAGCCACCCGGACAGCTGATGAAACTGTGGGTTTGCACAACTGAAGATTTTCTGTACAAACTGTCAGAAACCGTCTCAGGGATGCTCATCTGCATGCTCGTCCCCACCGGGGTCTTGACCTGATATTTCTCTGTCAAATCAGTTAGCTGACAGCAGCTGGCTAGCATATCTTTGTGATAGAGAGGATACCCAGCTGCAGCTATCACCAAGCTATGCTAGCTAGCTGCTGTCAGCTAACTGATTTGACAGAGAAATATCAGCTAGAGCAGATAGCTAGCTGCTGTCAGCTGGCTGATTTGACAGGGAAATATTAACTAGAGAGGATAGCCAGCTGCAGCTATCACCAAGCTATTCTAGCTAGCTGCTGTCAGCTTGGCTAAACACAAGGTCTAGCCTTTAGCCTACACATAGAACTGAATTAGAGATGGTGAGTCAGTGAGAAGGGGAGAAGTCCTCAACTTCAAAACGTTATTCTCTTCAGCAAAACTAGCTTACCTCATTTTACTCACTACTAGACTAGAAGAATGGGGTAATAATGTCTAGATGCTTTTTTCCACGGGAGATTAGTTTATAAATTGCTTGGCAGGGCTGTGGGACAGTGGAGATTAGTTTATAAATTACCTGGCTGGGCTGTGGGACATTGGATATGAGTTTATAAATTGCCTGGCAGGGCTGTGTGACAGTGGAGATGAGTTTATAAATTTCCTGGCTGGGCTGTGGGACAGTGGAGGTTAGTTTATAAATTACCTGGCTGGGCTGTGGGACAGTGGAGGTTAGTTTATAAATTACCTGGCTGGGCTGTGGGACAGTGGAGATTAGTTTATGAATTTCCTGGCAGGGCTGTGGGACAGTGGAGATGAGTTTATAAATTGCCTGGCTGGGCTGTGGGACAGTGGAGACGAGTTTATAAATTGCCTGGCAGGGCTGTGGGACAGTGGAGATTAGTTTATAAATTGCCTGGCTGGGGTGTGGGACAGTGGAGATTAGTTTATAAATTGCCTGGCAGGGCCTTGGGACAGTGGTTGTATAGGGATAATTAAAATATAATTGTTAACAGGCATTACCCAGGGATCATCATGAATAACTAACGGCTATTAACCAATCAGTATCCACGATCCAAATGTACTGTTTTATAATGAGGGATCTAGTCTCTAGATTAAACCTCATAGGAAGAAAGTTTTTATCATGAGGAGATTTCATTCAGGTCTCTCAGTTTAACCAAATACTCTTTGTTTTTGGCAGGAAAGAGACCAGCCTCTCACTCTGACAGACGGAAGAGGCCTTCGGGGGAACCAGACCCAGAGACTCCCAAACCAGCGAGACGACATCACTGCTCCCTGTGTAATATGAGTTTTAAGTGGTCATGGAAGCTGAAAGAGCATAAAAGGACACACGTAGGAGAAAAGCCATTCCAATGCTCCCAGTGTGGAAAGAGTTTTACTTTGTTAGGGAGCCTGAACAAACATAAGAGAATACACACAGGAGAAAAGCCTTATCACTGCTCCCAATGTGGAAATAGTTTTATGTGGTTAGGGAGCCTGAACAAACATACGCGAATACACTCGGGAGAGAAGCCTTTCTCCTGTTCCCATTGTGGAAAGAACTTTAGGTTGTTAGATACCCTGAAGGAGCACGAGAGGACACACACAGGGGAAAAACCTTACCATTGCTCCCAGTGTGGAAATAGTTTTTCCCAGTTAGGGAACCTAAACAAACACAAAAAAATACACTCTGGAGAGAAGCCGTACCCCTGTTCCCATTGTGGAAAGAATTTTAGGTTGTTAGATAATATGAAAGAGCATGAGAGAACACACACAGGGGAGAAACCTTACCAATGCTCCCAGTGTGGAAAGGATTTTTCCCAGTTAGGGAACCTAAAAAAGCATGAGATAATCCACTCTAGAGATAAGCCTTACCACTGCGCCCATTGTGAAAAGAGATTTACCCAGTTAGGGAGCCTGAACAAACATAAGAGAATACACTCTGGAGAGAAGCCTTACCCCTGTTCCCATTGTGGAAAGAATTTTAGGTTATTAGATAATCTGAAGGAGCATGAGAGGACACACACAGGGGAGAAACCTTACCATTGCGCCCAGTGTGGAAAGGATTTTACCAAGTTAGGGAACCTAAAAGAGCATGAGAGGACACACACAGGGGAGAAGCCTTACCCCTGTTCCCAGTGTGGAAAGAGTTTTATCCAGCTAGGGAACCTGAATAAACATAAGAGAATACACTCTGGAGAGAAGCCTTACCCCTGTTCCCAGTGTGGAAAGAGTTTTACCCAGTTGGGGAACTTAAACAAACATAAGAGAATACACTCAGAGAAACCTTAACATTGTTCCAAGTTAGGGAGCTTGAAAAGGCATGAGAACATAAACACAGTTTGGATAGAGTTTTAGTTCTGGAACCTAATTGTGGAAAGACATTTTCCCGGACAGAGAATCTGAAATCACATGAGTGCATAGACAGGCTAGTGTTCTGACTAATGTTTTTGAGTGTTGTTTTTATCAAACCCCCCCCCCCCCCCCCCCCCCTTAAAAAATAGTCCTACTTTAGTTTTTTCCTCTTGAGACATGATTACAATTACACTAAAGTTACAATTTAAAATGTGTATTTTATTTTGATTTTGGATTGATTGAATAGAAATATGAACCCTCAGATGTTAATGATATGATTTGGGAAGTTGTCAAATGAGACTGCAATACTGCCATCTGTAGGATGATAATGGGACTGCAATACTGCCACCTGTAGGATGACAATGGGACTGCAATTGCCATCTGTAGGATGATAATGGGACTGCAATATCTGCCATCTGTAGGATGAGCCATCTGTTGGATGATAATGGGACTGCAATACTGCCATCTGTAGGATGATAATGGGACTGCAATACTGCCATCTGTAGGATGATAATGGGACTGCAATACTGCCATCTGTAGGATGATAATGGGACTACTGCCATCTGTATGATAATGGGACTGCCATCTGTTGGATGATAATGGGACTGCAATACTGCCATCTGTAGGATGATAATGGGACTGCAATACTGCCATCTGTTGGATGATAATGGGACTGCAATACTGCCATCTGTTGGATGATAATGAGAGTTAAACCTGTAAACATATTCTAAACATTGGGTTTTAGGCTGGGTTTCTGTACAGCATTTTGAGATATCAGCTGATGTAAGAATATATTTATAAATAAATACATTTGATTTGATTTGGTTCTTTCCACATTATGGATATTAAGGCCATATCAACGTTGTCGGTCCTACATTTAGGTGTTCCCGTATTATAGTCTATTCAATATGGATATTAGGCAAAAGCACTGTGTTTGTGTTTAAGGCTGAAGAAAGAGGTAGATTCCTTATTCAATTCACTCTTCAGTAAATTTAGGATTTTAATTTCCTGATCAGCATTTTGTGTGCCGGAGAACCTGTTTTTGAAAATGGAAACGGTTGCTTATGTTTGTATTTCTTAATTCTAAACCTTCATGAATTTAGTATTTTGGTTTCAGTGAGTTCATTTGTGCACCGGGGCTCTATTCAGTCTGTACAGCTGAAGTGTTACATTGAGTTCATTTGTGCCCGGGGCTCTATTCAGTCTGTACAGCTGAAGTGTTCTGTACATTGAGTTCATTTGTGCACCGGGGCTCTATTCAGTCTGTACAGCTGAAGTGTTACATTGAGTTCATTTGTGCACCGGGGCTCTATTCAGTCTGTACAGCTGAAGTGTTACATTGAGTTCATTTGTGCACCGGGGCTCTATTCAGTCTGTACAGCTGAAGTGTTACATTGAGTTCATTTGTGCACCGGGTCTCTATTCAGTCTGTACAGCTGAAGCGTTACATTGAGTTCATTTGTGCACCGGGGCTCTATTCAGTCTGTACAGCTGAAGCGTTACATTGAGTTCATTTGTGCACCGGGGCTCTATTCAGCCTGTACAGCTGAAGTGTTACATTGAGTTCATTTGTGCACCGGGGCTCTATTCAGTCTGTACAGCTGAAGTGTTACATTGAGTTCATTTGTGCACCGGGGCTCTATTCAGTCTGTACAGCTGAAGTGTTACATTGAGTTCATTTGTGCACCGGGTCTCTATTCAGTCTGTACAGCTGAAGCGTTACAGGTTCCGCTATGAAAAATCTAAAAGGTCATTTCGGATTTAGCCGACACACGTGCAGAGGTCAGGGTTCAGGGTTTACCTTGAATGCATCTCCTTTACATTTCAATCACACTGTAAAGATGAACTTGGGCGTAGTGGATTCAATAGAGCCCTTAGTCTTCAAGCTAAAGTTGTATGAAAATGTGATAACGATGATAAGTTGCTGACAACAAAAAAAACATTTCCTAGCTACTTCATGAATGTTTCCCATCGGTATTATTAAAACATTTCCCAGCTACTTCATGAATGTTTCCCATCAGTATTATTAAAACATTTCCCAGCTACTTCATGAGTGTTTCCCATTGGTATTATTAAAACATTCCTAGCTACTTCATTAATGTTCCCATCGGTATTATTAAAACATTTCCCAGCTACTTCATTAATGTTCCCATCGGTATTATTAAAACATTTCCCAGCTACTTCATGAATGTTTCCCATTGGTATTATTAAAACATTTCCTAGCTACTTCATGAATGTTCCCATTGATATTATTAAAACATTTCCTAGCTACTTCATGAATGTTCCCATCGATATTATTAAAACATTTCCCAGCTACTTCATGAATGTTCCCCTCGATATTATTAAAACATTTCCCAGCTACTTCATGAATGTTCCCATCGGTATTATTAAAACATTTCCCAGCTACTTCATGAATGTTTCCCGTCTGTATTATTAAAACATTTCCTAGCTACTTCATGAATGTTCCCATCGATATTATTAAAACATTTCCTAGCTACTTCATGAATGTTCCCATCGATATTATTAAAACATTTCCCAGCTACTTCATGAATGTTCCCATCGGTATTATTAAAACATTTCCCAGCTACTTCATGCCCATATTATTAAAACTTTCAGCTACTTCATGAATGTTTCCCATCGATATTATTAAAACATTTCCTAGCTACTTCATGAATGTTCCCATCGATATTATTAAAACATTTCCTAGCTACTTCATGAATGTTCCCATTTTTGTATTATTAAAACATTTCCCAGCTACTTCATGAATGTTTCCCTAGTGAGGTATTATTAAAACATTTCCCAGCTACTTCAATGAATGTTAACAGGACAGGTCGGTATTATTAAAACATTTCCTAGCTACTTCATGAATGTTCCCATCGATATTATTAAAACATTTCCTAGCTACTTCATGAATGTTCCCATCAGTGTTATTAAAACAGTTCTGAAAAAACAATGTTCCCATCAGATATTTGTTTGAAAAGTCTGAAAAAATTGTAATAATAATTTGATTAATGCAACATTTTTGTATCTGAATAAAGATTAAATAAATATTTTTGAACTATGAAGTGGGTGATGAAGTTTTGAAGTTTTTGAACTAGTGAGTGGGTGAATGGAGGACTAGAAGGTAGATAACAGGACAGGTCTGAGTGGGTGAATGGAGGACTAGAAGGTAGATAACAGGACAGGTCTGAGTGGGTGAATGGAGGACTAGAAGGTAGATAACAGGACAGGTCTGAGTGGGTGAATGGAGGACTAGAAGGTAGATAACAGGACAGGTCTGAGTGGGTGAATGGAGGACTAGAAGGTAGATAACAGGACAGGTTTGAATGGGTGAATGGAGGACTAGAAGGTAGATAATCGTTGCTATGGGAACGTGTCAGGAGGTTCTGACTATACAACCGCATCTATGTATTGTTCCACTATATAGAAGCAGTATCGACCAAGCTGCTAATTTGTATATTATATTTGTTTGACTGAATAAGATATTGTATCAATCCACTAATAATAAACATGTGCATTTAACATTTAAAAAAAAACATCTCTATAATTTAGTATTTTGATCGTCGACAAGGTTTATTTGAGATATGGTCAGCGCCATGTTAAATTGCCATAGTAACAACTGGCAGGAATCGGCAGATTGTGGTGTTGAGTTTTCACACGGAGAAGTGAATGGAAGAGAGTGAGGTTAGGTGGCAGACAACAAAGATGGTAAAAACACATAGTAATTCAAACATGAACTCTATAGCGCCAGGCTGTGTGAACTGTATAGCGCCAGGCTGTATGAACTGTATAGCGCCAGGCTGTGTGAACTGTATAGCGCCAGGCTGTATGAACTGTATAGCGCCAGGCTGTATGAACTGTATAGCGCCAGGCTGTATGAACTGTATAGCGCCAGGCTGTATGAACTGTATAGCGCCAGGCTGTATGAACTGTATAGCGCCAGGCTGTATGAACTGTATAGCTGTATGAACTGTATAGCGCCAGGCTGTATGAACTGTATAGCGCCAGGCTGTGTGAACTGTATAGCGCCAGGCTGTGTGAACTGTATAGCTGTATGAACTGTACAGCGCCAGGCTGTGTGAACTGTATAGCGCCAGGCTGTGTGAACTGTATAGCGCCAGGCTGTGTGAACTGTATAGCGCCAGGCTGTGTGAACTGTATAGCGCCAGGCTGTATGAACCGTATAGCGCCAGGCTGTATGAACTGTATAGCGCCAGGCTGTATGAACTGTATAGCGCCAGGCTGTATGAACTGTATAGCGCCAGGCTGTATGAACTGTATAGCGCCAGGCTGTATGAACTGTAACTGTGTGAACTGTAGCGCCAGGCTGTGTGAACTGTATAGCGCCAGGCTGTATGAACTGTATAGCGCCAGGCTGTATGAACTGTAATGATATATGCCAGCGCCAGGCTGTATGAACTGTACATAGTGCCAGGCTGTATGAACTGTATAGCGCCAGGCTGTATGAACTGTATAGCGCCAGGCCGTATGAACTGTATAGCGCCAGGCTGTATGAACTGTATAGCGCCAGGCTGTATGAACTGTATAGCGCCAGGCTGTATGAACTGTATAGCTGTATGAACTGTATAGCGCCAGGCTGTATGAACTGTATAGCGCCAGGCTAAGTGCTCCAGGCTGTATAAGAGCGCCTGGCTAAATGACTAAAGGCTGTATGTAAACTGTAAATGTAACTGTATAGCGCCAGGCTGTATGAACTGTATAGCTGTATGAACTGTATAGCGCCAGGCTGTATGAACTGTATAGCGCCAGGCTGTATGAACTGTATAGCGCCAGGCTGTGTGAACTGTATAGCGCCAGGCTGTATGAACTGTATAGCGCCAGGCTGTATGAACTGTATAGCGCCAGGCCGTATGAACTGTACAGCGCCAGGCTGTATGAACTGTACAGTGCCAGGCTGTATGAACTGTATAGCGCCAGGCCGTATGAACTGTATAGCGCCAGGCTGTATGAACTGTATAGCTGTATGAACTGTATAGCGCCAGGCTGTATGAACTGTATAGCGCCAGGCTGTATAAACTGTATAGCGCCAGGCTGTATGAACTGTATAGCTGTATGAACTGTATAGCGCCAGGCTGTATGAACTGTATAGCGCCAGGCTGTATGAACTGTATAGCGCCAGGCTGTATGAACTGTATAGCGCCAGGCTGTATGAACTGTATAGCTGTATGAACTGTATAGCGCCAGGCTGTATGAACTGTATAGCGCCAGGCTGTATGAACTGTATAGCGCCAGGCTGTATGAACTGTATAGCGCCAGGCTGTATGAACTGTATAGCGCCAGGCTGTATGAACTGTATAGCGCCAGGCTGTGTGAACTGTATAGCGCCAGGCTGTATGAACTGTATAGCGCCAGGCTGTATGAACTGTATAGCTGTGTATAGCGCCAGGCTGTATGAACTGTATAGTGCCAGGCTGTATGAACCAGGCTGTATGAACTGTATAGCGCCAGGCTGTATGAACTGTATAGCGCCAGGCTGTATGAACTGTATAGCGCCAGGCTGTATGATGTAACTGTATAACTGCGCCAGGCTGTATGAACTGTATAGCTGTATGAACTGTATAGCGCCAGGCTGTATGAACTGTATAGCGCCAGGCTGTATGAACTGTATAGCGCCAGGCTGTATGAACTGTATAGCGCCAGGCTGTATGAACTGTATAGCGCCAGGCTGTATGAACTGTATAGCGCCAGGCTGTATGAACTGTATAGCGCCAGGCTGTATGAACTGTATAGCGCCAGGCTGTGTGAACTGTATAGCGCCAGGCTGTGTGAACTGTATAGCGCCAGGCTGTGTGAACTGTATAGCGCCAGGCTGTGTGAACTGTATAGCGCCAGGCTGTATGAACTGTATAGTGCCAGGCTGTGTGAACTGTATAGCGCCAGGCTGTGTGAACTGTATAGCGCCAGGCTGTATGAACTGTATAGCGCCAGGCTGTATGAACTGTATAGCGCCAGGCTGTATGAACTGTATAGCGCCAGGCTGTATGAACTGTATAGCGCCAGGCTGTGTGAACTGTATAGCGCCAGGCTGTATGAACTGTAGGCTGTGTGCGCCAGGCTGTATGAACTGTATAGCGCCAGGCTGTATGAACTGTATAGCGCCAGGCCGTATGAACTGTATAGCGCCAGGCTGTATGAACTGTACAGTGCCAGGCTGTATGAACTGTATAGCGCCAGGCTGTATGAACTGTATAGCGCCAGGCTGTATGAACTGTATAGCGCCAGGCTGTATGAACTGTATAGCGCCAGGCCGTATGAACTGTACAGCGCCAGGCTGTATGAACTGTACAGTGCCAGGCTGTATGAACTGTATAGCGCCAGGTCGTATGAACTGTATAGCGCCAGGCCGTATGAACTGTATAGCGCCAGGCTGTATGAACTGTATAGCGCCAGGCTGTATGAACTGTATAGCGCCAGGCTGTATGAACTGTATAGCTGTATGAACTGTATAGCGCCAGGCTGTATGAACTGTATAGCGCCAGGCTAAGTCGCTCTGGATAAGAGCGTCTGCTAAATGACTTAAATGTAATGTAAATGTAACTGTATAGCGCCAGGCTGTATGAACTGTATAGCTGTATGAACCGTATAGCGCCAGGCTGTATGAACTGTATAGCGCCAGGCTGTGTGAACTGTATAGCGCCAGGCTGTATGAACTGTATAGCGCCAGGCTGTATGAACTGTATAGCGCCAGGCCGTATGAACTGTACAGCGCCAGGCTGTATGAACTGTACAGTGCCAGGCTGTATGAACTGTATAGCGCCAGGCCGTATGAACTGTATAGCGCCAGGCTGTATGAACTGTATAGCTGTATGAACTGTATAGCGCCAGGCTGTATGAACTGTATAGCGCCAGGCTGTATGAACTGTATAGTGCGCCAGGCTGTATGAACTGTATAGCGCCAGGCTGTATGAACTGTATAGCGCCAGGCTGTATGAACTGTATAGCGCCAGGCTGTATGAACTGTATAGCGCCAGGCTGTATGAAGTGCTGTATGTATAGCGCCAGCTGTAGAACAGTATAGCTGTATGAACTGTATAGCGCCAGGCTGTATGAACTGTATAGCGCCAGGCTGTATGAACTGTATAGCGCCAGGCTGTATGAACTGTATAGCGCCAGGCTGTAACTGAAGGCTGTATAGCGCCAGGAACTGTATGGCTGTATGAACTGTATAGCGCCAGGCTGTATGAACTGTATAGCGCCAGGCTGTATGAACTGTATAGCGCCAGGCTGTATGAACTGTATAGCGCCAGGCTGTATGAACTCGCCAGGCTGTAACTGTATAGCGCCAGGCTGTATGAACTGTATGAACTGTATAGCGCCAGGCTGTATGAACTGTACAGCGCCAGGCTGTATGAACTGTATAGCGCCAGGCTGTATGAACTGTATAGCGCCAGGCTGTATGAACTGTATAGCGCCAGGCTGTGTGAACTGTATAGCGCCAGGCTGTGTGAACTGTATAGTGCCAGGCTGTGTGAACTGGCTGTGTGAACTGTATAGTGCTGTATAGTGCCAGGCTGTATGAACTGTATAGCGCCAGGCTGTATGAACTGTATAGCGCCAGGCTGTATGAACTGTATAGCGCCAGGCTGTATGAACTGTATAGCGCCAGGCTGTATGAACTGTATAGCGCCAGGCTTGTATGAACTGTATAGCTGTGTGAACTGTATAGCGCCAGGCTGTATGAACTGTATAGCGCCAGGCTGTATGAACTGTATAGCGCCAGGCTGTGTGAACTGTATAGCGCCAGGCTGTGTGAACTGTATAGCGCCAGGCTGTGTGAACTGTATAGCGCCAGGCCGTATGAACTGTATAGCGCCAGGCCGTATGAACTGTATAGCGCCAGGCCGTATGAACTGTATAGCGCCAGGCTGTATGAACTGTATAGCGCCAGGCTGTATGAACTGTATAGCGCCAGGCTGTATGAACTGTACAGCGCCAGGCTGTATGAACTGTACAGCGCCAGGCTGTATGAACTGTATAGCTGTATGAACTGTATAGCGCCAGGCTGTATGAACTGTATAGCGCCAGGCTGTATGAACTGTATAGCGCCAGGCTGTATGAACTGTATAGCGCCAGGCTGTATGAACTGTATAGCGCCAGGCTGTATGAACTGTATAGCGCCAGGCTGTATGAACTGTATAGCGCCAGGCTGTGTGAACTGTATAGCGCCAGGCTGTGTGAACTGTATAGCGCCAGGCTGTATATAGCGCCAGGCTGTGTGAACTGTATAGCGCCAGGCTGTGTGAACTGTATAGCGCCAGGCTGTGTGAACTGTATAGCGCCAGGCTGTATGAACTGTATAGTGCCAGGCTGTATGAACTGTATAGCGCCAGGCTGTATGAACTGTATAGTGCCAGGCTGTATGAACTGTATAGCGCCAGGCTGTATGAACTGTATAGCGCCAGGCTGTATGAACTGTATAGCGCCAGGCTGTATGAACTGTATAGCTGTAGAACCGCCCGGCTGAACTGTATGCTGTATGAACTGTATAGCGCCAGGCTGTGTGTAAACTGTATAGCGCCAGGCTGTATGAACTGTATAGCGCCAGGCTGTGTGAACTGTATAGCGCCAGGCTGTGTGAACTGTATAGCGCCAGGCTGTGTGAACTGTATAGCGCCAGGCTGTGTGAACTGTATAGCGCCAGGCTGTGTGAACTGTATAGCGCCAGGCTGTGTGAACTGTATAGCGCCAGGCTTTGTGAACTGTATAGCACCAGGCTGTATGAACTGTATAGCTGTATGAACTGTATAGCGCCAGGCTGTATGAATTGGCTCCAAACAAAATCCCCGTCGGCTGCTCAAGGACCCACAAGGTTTTGAAGAAGTGGCTCCATGTATGTCCTGAAGAGGAAGGAAGTGCCAGCTCGAGTAAGCAGGATCTGCAGACAGCACTTCGTGGAGGAAGACATCGCGACGAAGGGCACTTTCGATGCGGCAACCGGGAGTTTCCGATTGGAAAGGAGTCATAGGCCTACTTTGAAGCCCTCTGCTGGCGCCTACATTTTAAATGTCGTGGGTTACGGACCGATCAACATCACTATCTTCAGAGTCAAGCAAAAGCGACTGATCGGAGGAGACGAAGAGATCCACCGGGACCGTCACTAAAGAGCTCACGACCGTCCGTATACAACCGAGTCCTGCCTCAATACGCCACAGACGGAGCTGACGCAGTGAGATCAGTGAGACGCAGAGTGAGATCAGTGAGATCAGTGAGACGCAGTGAGATGAGTGAGACGCAGTGAGATCAGTGAGACGCAGAGTGAGATCAGTGAGACGCAGAAGTGAGATCAGTGAGACGCAGAAGTGAGATCAGTGAGATGCAGAGTGAGACGCAGTAAGATCAGTGAGACGCAGAGTGAGATCAGTGAGACGCAGAGTGAGATCAGTGAGACGCAGGGTGAGATCAGTGAGACGCAGGGTGAGATCAGTGAGACGCAGGGTGAGATCAGTGAGACGCAGGGTGAGATCAGTGAGACGCAGGGTGAGATCAGTGAGACGCAGGGTGAGATCAGTGAGACGCAGGGTGAGATCAGTGAGACGCAGAGTGAGATCAGTGAGACGCAGAGTGAGATCAGTGAGACGCAGAGTGAGATCTGTGAGACGCAGAGTGAGAAGCAGTGAGATCAGTGAGACGCAGTGAGACGCAGAGTGAGATCAGTGAGACGCAGAGTGAGATCAGTGAGACGCAGAGTGAGATCAGTGAGACGCAGAGTGAGATCAGTGAGACGCAGGGTGAGATCAGTGAGACGCAGGGTGAGATCAGTGAGACGCAGTGAGATCAGTGAGACGCAGAGTGAGATCAGTGAGACGCAGAGTGAGAAGCAGTGAGACGCAGTGAGATCAGTGAGACGCAGAGTGAGATCAGTGAGACGCAGTGAGATCAGTGAGATGCAGAGTGAGATCAGTGAGACGCAGTGAGACGCAGAGTGAGATCAGTGAGACGCAGTGAGACGTAGAGTAAGAAGCAGTGAGACGCAGTGAGATCAGTGAGACGCAGAGTGAGATCAGTGAGACGCAGTGAGACGTAGAGTGAGATCAGTGAGACGCAGAGTGAGATCAGTGAGACGCAGAGTGAGATCAGTGAGACGCAGAGTGAGATCAGTGAGACGCAGGGTGAGATCAGTGAGACGCAGGGTGAGATCAGTGAGACGCAGTGAGATCATTGAGACGCAGAGTGAGATCAGTGAGACGCAGAGTGAGAAGCAGTGAGACGCAGAGTGAGATCAGTGAGACGCAGTGAGATCAGTGAGACGCAGAGTGAGATCAGTGAGACGCAGAGTGAGATCAGTGAAACGCAGAGTGAGGTCAGTGAGACGCAGAGTGAGATCAGTGAGACGCAGAGTGAGAACAGTGAGACGCAGAGTGAGATCAGTGAGATGCAGAGTGAGATCAGTGAGACATAGAGTGAGATCAGTGAGACGCAGTGAGATCAGTGAGACGCAGTGAGATCTGTGAGACGCAGAGTGAGATCAGTGAAGGCTGGTGTTCCCTGATATGGAGGAGCGGGCTGGTGTTCCTTGATATGGAGAAGGCTGGTGTTCCCTGATATGATGGTGTTCCCTGATATGGAGGAGGAGAAGGCTGGTGTTCCCTGATATGGAGGAGGAGAAGGCTGGTGTTCCTGATATGGAGGAGGAGAAGGCTGGTGTTCCTGATATGGAGGAGGAGAAGGCTGGTGTTCCCTGATATGGAGGAGGAGAAGGCTGGTGTTCCCTGATATGGAGGAGGAGAAGGCTGGTGTTCCCTGATATGGAGGAGGAGAAGGCTGGTGTTCCCTGATATGGAGGAGGAGAAGGCTGGTGTTCCCTGATATGGAGGAGGAGAAGGCTGGTGTTCCCTGATATGGAGGAGCGGGCTGGTGTTCCTGATATGGAGGAGGAGAGGCTGGTGTTCCCTGATATGGAGGAGGAGAAGGCTGTTTCCCTGATATGGAGGAGGAGAAGGCTGGTGTTCCTGATATGGAGGAGGAGAAGGCTGGTGTTCCTGATATGGAGGAGGATAAGGCTGGTGTTCCCTGATATGGAGGAGGAGAAGGCTGGTGTTCCCTGATATGGAGGAGGGGCTGGTGTTCCCTGATATGGAGGAGGAGAAGGCTGGATGTTGGTGTTCCCTGATATGGAGGAGAAGGCTGGTGTTCCCTGATATGGAGGAGGAGATGGCTGGTGTTCCCTGATATGGAGGAGGAGAAGGCTGGTGTTCCCTGATATGGAGGAAGAGAAGGCTGGTGTTCCTGATATGGAGAAGGAGAAGGCTGGTGTTCCCTGATATGGAGGAGGAGAAGGCTGGTGTTCCTGATATGGAGGAGGAGAAGGCTGGTGTTCCCATATGGAGGAGGAGAAGGCTGGTGTTCCCTGATATGGAGGAGGAGAAGGCTGGTGTTCCCAGATATGGAGGAGCGGGCTGGTGTTCCTGATATGGAGGAGCGGGCTGGTGTTCCTGATATGGAGGAGCGGGCTGGTGTTCCTGATATGGAGGAGGAGAAGGCTGGTGTTCCCAGATATGGAGGAGGAGAAGGCTGGTGTTCCCTGATATGGAGGAGGAGAAGGCTGGTGTTCCCTTATATGGAGGAGATATGGAGGAGGAAAAGGCTGGTGTTCCCAGATATGGAGGAGGAGAAGGCTGGTGTTTCCCAGATATGGAGGAGCGGGCTGGTGTTCCTTGATATGGAGGAGGAGAAGGCTGGTGTTCCCAGATATGGAGGAGGAGAAGGCTGGTGTTCCCAGATATGGAGGAGGAGAAGGCTGGTTTTCCCAGATATAGAGGAGCGGGCTGGTGTTCCTTGATATGGAGGAGCGGGCTGGTTTTATATGGAGAAGGAGAAGGCTGGTGTTCCCTGATATGGAGGAGGAGAAGGCTGGTGTTCCCTGATATGGAGGAGGAGAAGGCTGGTGTTCCTGATATGGAGGAGGAGAAGGCTGGTGTTCCCTGATATGGAGGAGGATAAGGCTGGTGTTCCCTGATATGGAGGAGGAGAAGGCTGGTGTTCCCTGATATGGAGGAGGAGAAGGCTGGTGTTCCCTGATATGGAGGAGAAGGCTGGTGTTCCCTGATATGGAGGAGGAGATGGCTGGTGTTCCCTGATATGGAGGAGGAGAAGGCTGGTGTTCCCTGATATGGAGGAGGAGAAGGCTGGTGTTCCCTGATATGGAGGAGGAGAAGGCTGGTGTTCCCAGATATGGAGGAGCGGGCTGGTGTTCCTGATATGGAGGAGCGGGCTGGTGTTCCTGATATGGAGGAGTGTTCCCTGATATGGAGGAGGAGAAGGCTGGTGTTCCCTGATATGGGCTGGTGTTCCTGATATGGAGGAGGAGAAGGCTGGTGTTCCCAGATATGGAGGAGGAGAAGGCTGGTGTTCCCTGATATGGAGGAGGAGAAGGCTGGTGTTCCCTTATATGGAGGAGCGGGCTGGTGTTCCTTGATATGGAGGAGGAAAAGGCTGGTGTTTCCCAGATATGGAGGAGCGGGCTGGTGTTCCTTGATATGGAGGAGGAGATATGGAGGAGAAGGCTGGTGTTCCCAGATGGAGGAGGAGAAGGCTGGTGTTCCCATGGAGGAGGAGAAGGCTGGTGTTCCCAGATATGGAGGAGGAGAAGGCTGGTGTTCCCAGATATGGATGGTGTTCCCAGATATGGAGGAGGAGAAGGCTGGTGTTCCCAGAGGAGGAGAAGGCTGGTGTTCCCTGATTAGGAGCGGGCTGGTGTTCCTGATATGGAGGAGCGGGCTGGTTTTATATGGAGAGGAGAAGGCTGGTGTTCCCAGATATGGAGGAGCGGGCTGGTGTTCCTTGATATGGAGGAGGAGAAGGCTGGTGTTCCCAGATAGGGAGGAGGAGCGGGCTGGTGTTCCCTGATATGGAGGAGGAGATGGGCTGGTGTTCCTGGTATGTTCCCTGATATGGAGGAGGAAAAGGCTGGTGTTCCTGATATGGAGGAGGAGAAGGCTGGTGTTCCCTGATATGGAGGAGCGGGCTGGTGTTCCTTGATATGGAGGAGGAGAAGGCTGGTGTTCCCAGATATGGAGGAGGAGAAGGCTGGTGTTCCCAGATATGGAGGAGCGGGCTGGTGTTCCTTGATATGGAGGAGGAGAAGGCTGGTGTTCCCTGATATGGAGGAGGAGAAGGCTGGTGTTCCCTGATATGGAGGAGGAGAAGGCTGGTGTTCCCTGATATGGAGGAGGAGAAGGCTGGTGTTCCTGATATGGAGGAGGAGGAAGGGCTGGTGTTCCTGATATGGAGGAGGAGAAGGCTGGTGTTCCCTGATATGGAGGAGGAGAAGGCTGGTGTTCCCTGATATGGAGGAGGAGGGCTGGTGTTCCCTGATATGGAGGAGGAGAAGGCTGGTGTTCCCTGATATGGAGGAGAAGGCTGGTGTTCCCTGATATGGAGGAGGAGATGGCTGGTGTTCCCTGATATGGAGGAGGAGAAGGCTGGTGTTCCCTGATATGGAGGAAGAGAAGGCTGGTGTTCCTGATATGGAGAAGGAGAAGGCTGGTGTTCCCTGATATGGAGGAGGAGAAGGCTGGTGTTCCTGATATGGAGGAGGAGAAGGCTGGTGTTCCCTGATATGGAGGAGGAGAAGGCTGGTGTTCCCAGATATGGAGGAGCGGGCTGGTGTTCCTGATATGGAGGAGGAGAAGGCTGGTGTTCCCTGATATGGAGGAGGAGAAGGCTGGTGTTCCCAGATATGGAGGAGCGGGCTGGTGTTCCTCATATGGAGGAGCGGGCTGGTGTTCCTGATATGGAGGAGCGGGCTGGTGTTCCTGATATGGAGGAGGAGAAGGCTGGTGTTCCCAGATATGGAGGAGGAGAAGGCTGGTGTTCCCTGATATGGAGGAGGAGAAGGCTGGTGTTCCCTTATATGGAGGAGCGGGCTGGTGTTCCTTGATATGGAGGAGGAGAAGGCTGGTGTTCCCAGATATGGAGGAGGAGAAGGCTGGTGTTCCTGATATGGAGGAGGAGAAGGCTGGTGTTCCCTGATATGGAGGAGGAGAAGGCTGGTGTTCCCAGATATGGAGGAGGAGAAGGCTGGTGTTCCCAGATATGGAGGAGGAGAAGGCTGGTGTTCCCAGATATGGAGGAGGAGAAGGCTGGTGTTCCCAGATATGGAGGAGGAGAAGGCTGGTGTTCCCAGATATGGAGGAGGAGAAGGCTGGTGTTCCCAGATATGGAGGAGCGGGCTGGTGTTCCTTGATATGGAGGAGCGGGCTGGTGTTCCCTGATATGGAGGAGGAGAAGGCTGGTGTTCCGAGATATGGAGGAGCGGGCTGGTGTTCCTTGATATGGAGGAGCGGGCTGGTGTTCCAAGATATGGAGGAGGAGCTGGTGTTCCCTGATATGGCTGGTGTTCCCTGATATGGAGGAGGAGAAGGCTGGTGTTCCCTGATATGGAGGAGGAGAAGGCTGGTGTTCCCAGATATGGAGGAGCGGGCTGGTGTTCCTGATATGGAGGAGGAGGGCTGGTGTTCCGGGCTGGTGTTCCTGATATGGAGGAGGAGAAGGCTGGTGTTCCCAGATATGGAGGAGGAGAAGGCTGGTGTTCCCTGATATGGAGGAGGAGAAGGCTGGTGTTCCCATATGGAGGAGCGGGAAGGCTGTGTTCCCCTGATATGGAGGAGGAAAAGGCTGGTGTTTCCCAGATATGGAGGAGCGGGCTGGTGTTCCTTGATATGGAGGAGGAGAAGGCTGGTGTTCCCTGATATGGAGGAGGAGAAGGCTGGTGTTCCCAGATATGGAGGAGGAGAAGGCTGGTGTTCCCAGATATGGAGGAGGAGAAGGCTGGTGTTCCCAGATATGGAGGAGGAGAAGGCTGGTGTTCCCAGATATGGAGGAGGAGAAGGCTGGTGTTCCCAGATATGGAGGAGGAGAAGGCTGGTGTTCCCAGATATGGAGGAGCTGGGCTGGTGTTCCTTGATATGGAGGAGGAGAAGGCTGGTTTTATATGGAGAAGAAGAGGTGTTCCCTGAGGCTGGTGTTCCTGATATGGAGGAGCGGGCTGGTGTTCCTTGGATATGGAGGAGATAGGAGAGGAGGGCTGGTGTTCCCAGATAGGGAGGAGGAGAAGGCTGGTGTTCCCTGATATGGAGGAGGAGATGGGCTGGTGTTCCTGATATGTTCCCTGATATGGAGGAGGAAAAGGCTGGTGTTCCTGATATGGAGGAGGAGAAGGCTGGTGTTCCCTGATATGGAGGAGCGGGCTGGTGTTCCTTGATATGGAGGAGGAGAAGGCTGGTGTTCCCTGATATGGAGGAGGAGAGGAGGCTGGTGTTCCTGATATGGAGGAGGAGAAGGCTGGTGTTCCCAGATATGGAGGAGGAGAAGGCTGGTGTTCCCTGATATGGAGGAGGAGAAGGCTGGTGTTCCCCTGGTGTTCCCTGATATGGAGGAGGAGAAGGCTGGTGTTCCCTGATATGGAGGAGGAGAAGGCTGGTGTTCCCTGATATGGAGGAGGAGAAGGCTGGTGTTCCCTGATATGGAGGAGGAGAAGGCTGGTGTTCCCTGATATGGAGGAGCATGGTGTTCCTTGATATGGAGGAGAAGGCTGGTGTTCCCTGATATGGAGGAGGAGAAGGCTGGTGTTCCCTGATATGGAGGAGTTCCTGAGGAGGAGGCTGGTGTTCCTGTATGGAGGAGGAGAAGGCTGGTGTTCCTGATATGGAGGAGGAGAGTGTTCCCTGATATGGAGTTCAACCTTCCCAAGTTCTCTCACGTCACCCCGCTCCTCCGTTCTCTCCCTGGCTTCCAGTTGAAGCTCGCATCCGCTACAAGACCATGGTGCTTGCCTACGGAGCTGTGAGGGGAACGGCACCTCAGTACCTCCAGGCTCTGATCAGGCCCTACACCCAAACAAGGGCACTGCGTTCATCCACCTCTGGCCTGCTCGCCTCCCTACCACTGAGGAAGTACAGCTCCCGCTCAGCCCAGTCAAAACTGTTTGCTGCCCTGGCCCCCCAATGGTGGAACAAACTCCCACACGACGCCAGGACAGCGGAGTCAATCACCACCTTCCGGAGACACCTGAAACCCCACCTCTTTAAGGAATACCTAGGATAGGATAAGTATCCCTCTCACCCCCCCTTAAGTTTTAGATGCACTATTGTAAAGTGATTGTTCCACTGGATGTCATAAGGTGAATGCACCAATTTGTAAGTCGCTCTGGATAAGAGCGTCTGCTAAATGACTTAAATGTAATGTAAATGTAAATGATATGGAGGAGAAGGCTGGTGTTCCCTGATATGGAGGAGGAGAAGGCTGGTGTTCCCTGATATGGAGGAGGAAAAGGCTGGTGTTCCCTGATATGGAGGAGAAGGCTGGTGTTCCTGAGGAGAGGCTGGTGTTCCCTGATATGGAGGAGGAGAAGGCTGGTGTTCCTGATATGGAGGAGGAGAAGGCTGGTGTTCCCTGATATGGAGGAGGAGAAGGCTGGTGTTCCCAGATATGGAGGAGCGGGCTGGTGTTCCTGATATGGAGGAGGAGAAGGCTGGTGTTCCCTGATATGGAGGAGGAGAAGGCTGGTGTTCCCAGATATGGAGGAGCGGGCTGGTGTTCCTGATATGGAGGAGCGGGCTGGTGTTCCTGATATGGAGGAGCGGGCTGGTGTTCCTGATATGGAGGAGGAGAAGGCTGGTGTTTCCAGATATGGAGGAGGAGCTAATGTGTTGACTTGTCATTTTGTTTTACCTGTTTGTTACCTGTTCTGATTTGCTCCTGAGGCGGTGAACTGCTGCACCCTCTATAGTTATTATTCTGATGTAAAATACATTTGATTGATTGTTTTCTGTGCTGGATGCTGTGTATTCACTAACTGTCTGAGTGATGGGACATTTGTGTAGTATCTGTAACATATTTTGGTATGTATTTAATCTGCATCTTTAAACCTCTTAAAGTGTCTATCAGTTGTAGAAACAATACAGTGTCACCTTGTTCCTATTTTGATAAAAAGCTGAGTGCTGGAGAAATGTAACCACTCTCAAATTCATAGACAGAGCTTAGAGGCAAGGACTGACCAATAGAGGCAAGGGCTGACCAATAGAGGCAAGGGCTGACCAATAGAGGCAAGGACTGACCAATAGAGGCAAGGACTGACCAATAGAGGCAAGGACTGACCAATAGAGGCAAGGACTGACCAATAGAGGCAAGGACTGACCAATAGAGGCAAGGACTGACCAATAGAGGCAAAATAGAGGCAAGGACTGACCAATAGAGGCAAGAACTGACCATTAAGAGGCAAGGACTGACCAATAAGAGGCAAGGACTGACCAATAAGAGGCAAGGACTGACCAATAAGAGGCAAGGACTGACCAATAAGAGGCAAGGACTGACCAATAAGGTAAGGACTGACCAATAGAGGCAAGGACTGACCAATAGAGGCAAGGACTGACCAATAGAGGCAAGGACTGACCAATAGAGGCAAGGACTGACCAATAGAAGCAAGGACTGACCAAAAGAGGCAAGGACTGTCCAAAAGAGGCAAGGACTGACCAATAGAGGCAAGGACTGACCAATAGAGGCAAGGACTGACCAATAGAAGCAAGGACTGACCAAAAGAGGCAAGGACTGTCCAAAAGAGGCAAGGACTGACCAATAAGAGGCAATGACTGACCAATAGAAGCAAGGACTGACCAAAAGAGGCAATGACTGACCAATAGAAGCAAGGACTGACCAAAAGAGGCAAGGACTGACCAAAAGAGGCAAGGACTGACCAATAGAAGCAAGGACTGACCAAAAGAGGCAAGGACTGACCAATAAGAGGCAAGGACTGACCAATAAGAGGCAAGGACTGACCAATAAGAGGCAAGGACTGACCAATAAAAGGTAAGGACTGACCAATAAGAGGAAAGGACTGACCATCCATGAGATCAACATTCTAATCCTGTTTCTAGGATTTGTTTCCACAACCATGTAGCCAGTTTCGCTTTGGATAAAAGGCATCTGCTAAATGGTATATATTGTTAAAAGCCTACTTTGACAACTTGCTGTCCAGTGTAGGTACCATTCATTTCCACTAGATGGCAGCCACAGTTAGTTGAAGTCACTACTCTCGCGACAGAGACACGGGATTAGTGCGCGTTGAAAGTAGTTTTGTCTCCAAAGCCAAGTTTATCTGGTTACGCTTGAACCTGTTGTTATAGCGGACAAGCTAACGAATACTATTTTTTTTTACATAAGGCGCAGGCATTAAGTCTATGTCTTGAACAAAACTACGGCAGGCTAGATTTACTAAATTAACTGTTATTCAAACTCAAACCCACTATGTTAAATTCCTTTGATTCTGGGTATTGCGCGCTTCATAGATGAGAGGATACGCAGGGAAGACGCACCGTATACCCCCTTCTCCGATAAACTGCCAGCCGGTACGCCCTGCAAACAAAATCACAACACAAAATTTAGTCTGATACCCAAACTAAATCACAATGTATTTATAATGAGCACGTCCCATTATTTGGTTAGAATGAGATTTTATTTAATCATGATGCTGTTTTGCGATTCCAATCTCCGGTCGTCGAATCACAAAAGGGTGACTGTGTTACCAGGATGACAAAACAGCACTGGTGACAATGTTTTTGCGGTTTGTAGTGAAATACTTGTGAAAAACAACTTTCTAGTTCTGTATTAAAATATGTAGCCCTTTGGAACCAGAGGACGATGCCCATCCACCAACGTAGAAATAGAAACAGAACCTCTTCTTAGACTGGATTTCAATGAGAATGACATATCTATAACACATATTTGTTAATTTAGTTGTTGCGACCCCCCCCCCCACAAAAAAGTGCCATTCCAGCTTTTGTCTTTCCTTAAACTGCGTTTACCCCCCCACTCTCGTCAGCAGCAGAGAAAGCGGATGTGACGTATAATCTAGTGGACGAGGTGTTTCTCCAATCGTCATCAATAACACCCAGTCAGACACTTCGGGAGTTTTCTAGCCGAAACCAAACCGAAACATTTTCAGCTCTTGAGACGCTTTCAGTGTATATTATTCACTGTGTTTTAAAACAAATTTCGGTTGTATATAGATAGTTACCCCCCTCTCCCCTCCATTTAATTTAATATGTACGTTACTAATCAGTAAGCTGAATAGCTAAAATAGCCTGGCACTAGGCTAGTCGCACATGTTAACTAGCTATTGTATTTATTTCACCAGGTAGTTAGCTAACATCCCCAAACATGAGCTCACTAAACTTCTCTCCTCTTGTTAAAGAAGAGGAGGATGTCTGCTGGACGGAGAAAGAGGGTCTGTGGCTGAACCATGTCGTGAAAGAGGAGGAAGAAGCTCTGGTCAAAGAGGAGGAGGAGGAAGAGGAGGCAGTTACAATACAACAACAAGTAGAGGGTGAGACTGTTGCCGTGAAAGAGGAAGAGAAAGACGTGTCAGTTAAAGAAGAGGAAGATACGTTCAGAGTGAAAGAGGAGGAGGATGTTACTGAGGAGGAAGACGAGTTCAGAGTGAAAGAGGAAGATGAGGATGTTACGGTAAAAGAGGAATACGAGTTCAGAGTGAAAGAGGAAGAGAAAGACGTTTCAGTTACAGAAGATGAGATGGAAGTTACAGTGAAAGAAGAGGAAGACGAGTTCAGAGTGACAGAGGAAGAGGAGGAGGTTACTGAGGAGGAAGAGGAAGACGAGTTCAGAGTGACAGAGGAAGAGGTGGTTACTGAGGAAGAAGAGGAAGACGTTTCAGTTAAAGAAGAGGAATACGAGTTCAGAGTGAAAGAGGAAGAGGAGGAAGTGGATGCACCATTGAGAGCATCCTGTCGGGCTGTATCACAGCTTGGTACGGCAACAGCACCGCCCACAACTGCCAGAGGGGGGCGCGGTCTGCCCAACGCATCACCGGGGGCAAACTACCTGCCCTCCAGGACACCTACACCACCCGATGTCACAGGAAGGCCAAAAATATCACCAAGGACAACAGCCACCCGAAACACTGTCTGTTCACCCCGCTATCATCCAGAAGGCGAGGTCAGTACAGGTGCAACAAAGCTGAGAGACTGAAAAACAGCTTCTATCTCAAGGCCATTGGACTGTTAAACAGCCATCACTAGCACATTAGAGGCTACTGCCCTATAGGCATAGACTAGGAATCACTGGCCACTTTAAGGAATGGAACACGAGTCACTTTAATAATGTTTAAATATAATGTCCAAATATTTATATATTCTTAATTCCGTTCCTTTAGATTGTGTGTATTGTTAGATATTACTTGTTAGATATTACTGCACTGTCAGAGCTAGAAACACAAGCATTTCACTACTCCCGCAATAACATCTGCTAAACATGTGTATGTGACCATTAACATCTGCTAACCATGTGTATGTGACCAATAACATGTGATTTGATTTATAGGATGCAGTGTTTGGAGTGAAGGAGGAGGAGGGAGAGATAACTGGTAAGTTGGTGGAAGAGGAGGAGTGTTTTAGTGGGGAGGAGGAGTGTTTTAGTGGGAGGAGGAGTATTTTAGTGGGAGGAGGAGTGTTTTAGTGGGAGGAGGAGTGTTTTAGTGGGGAGGAGGAGTGTTTTAGTGGGAGGAGGAGTGTTTTAGTGGGAGGAGGAGTGTTTTAGTGGGGAGGAGGAGTGTTTTAGTGGGAGGAGGAGTGTTTTAGTGGGAGGAGGACTATTTTAGTGGGAGGAGGAGTGTTTTAGTGGGGAGGAGGACTGTTTTAGTGGGGAGGAGGACTGTTTTAGTGGGAGGAGGAGTGTTTTAGTGGGAGGAGGAGGAGTGGGAGGAGGAGTGTTTTAGTGGGGAGGAGGAGTGTTTTAGTGGGAGGAGGAGTGTTTTAGTGGGGAGGAGGATTGTTTTAGTGGGGAGGAGGAGTGTTTTAGTGGGGAGGAGGAGTGTTTTAGTGGGGAGGAGGAGGTGTTTTAGTGGGGAGGAGGAGTGTTTTAGTGGGAGGAGGACTGTTTTAGTGGGGAGGAGGAGTGTTTTAGTGGGGAGGAGTGTTTTAGTGGGAGGAGGAGTGTTTTAGTGGGGAGGAGTGTTTTAGTGGGGAAGGAATTTTTAGTGTTTTTAGTGGGGAGGAGGAGGGAGAGATAACTGGTAAGTTAGCGGAAGAGGAGGAGACCTGATTAACTCCACGCTGACAACGGAGGAGTGTTTTAGTGGGGAGGAGGATTGTTTTAGTGGGGAGGAGGATTGTTTTAGTGGGAGGAGGATTGTTTTAGTGGGGAGGAGGAGTGTTTTAGTGGGGAGGAAGAGTGTTTTAGTGGGAGGACTGTTTTAGTGGGGAGGAGGAGTGTTTTAGTGGGAGGAGGAGTGTTTTAGTGGGAGGAGGAGTGTTGTAGTGGGGAGGAGTGTTTTAGTGGGAGGAGGAGTGTTTTAGTGGGGAGGACGAGTTGGTAAGGAGTGTTTTAGTGGGGAGGAGGAGATAACTGGTAAGTTAGTGGAAGAGGAGGAGACCTGATTAACTCCACACTGACAACGGAGGAGTGTTTTAGTGGGGAGGAGAAGTGTTTTAGTGGGGAGGAGGATTGTTTTAGTGGGAGGAGGAGTGTTTTAGTGGGGAGGAGGAGTGTTTTAGTGGGGAGGAGGAGGAGTGTTTTAGTGGGGAGGAGGAGGAGTGTTTTAGTGGGGAGGAGGAGTGTTTTAGTGGGGAGGAGGAGGAGTGTTTTAGTGGGGAGGAGGAGTGTTCTAGTGGGAGGAGGAGTGTTTTAGTGGGAGGAGTGTTTTAGTGGGGAGGAGGAGTGTTTTAGTGGGAGGAGGAGTGTTTTAGTGGGGAGGAGGAGTTTTTAGTGGGAGGAGGAGTGTTTTAGTGGGGAGGAGGAGTGTTTTAGTGGGGAGGAGGAGGAGTGGGGAGTGTTTTAGTGGGAGGAGGAGTGTTTTAGTGGGGAGGAGGAGTTGTTTTAGTGGGAGTGTTTTAGTGGGGAGGAGGAGTGTTTTAGTGGGGAGGAGGAGTGTTTTAGTGGGGAGGAGGAGTGTTTTAGTGGGGAGGAGGGGGAGTGTTTTAGTGGGGAGGAGGAGTGTTTTAGTGGGAGGAGGAGTGTTTTAGTGGGGAGGTGGGGGAGGAGTGTTTTAGTGGGGAGGAGGAGTGTTTTAGTGGGGAGGAGGAGGACTGTTTTTTAGTGGGGAGGAGGTTTTAGGGGGAGGGAGGGATAACTGGTAAGTTAGTGGAAGGAGGAGACCTGATTAACTCCACACTGACAACGGAGGAGTGTTTTAGTGGGGAGGAGGAGTGTTTTAGTGGGGAGGAGGAGTGTTTTAGTGGGGAGGAGGAGTGTTTTAGTGGGGAGGAGGAGTGTTTTAGTGGGGAGGAGGAGTGTTTTAGTGGGGAGGAGGAGTGTTTTAGTGGGGAGGAGGAGTGTTTTATTGGGGAGGAGGAGTGTTTTAGTGGGGAGGAGGAGTGTTTTAGTGGGGAGGAGGAGTGTTTTAGTGGGGAGGAGGAGTGTTTTAGTGGGGAGGAGGAGGAGAGTAACTGGTTTAGTGGAAGGAGGAGGAGACCTGATTAACTCCACACTGACAACGGAGGAGTGTTTTAGTGGGGAGGAGGAAGTGTTTTAGTGGGGAGGAGGATTGTTTTAGTGGGAGGAGGAGTGTTTTAGTGGGGAGGAGGAGTGTTTTAGTGGGAGGAGGAGTGTTTTATTGGGGAGGAGGAGTGTTTTTTAGTTGGGAGGAGGAGTGTTTTAGTGGGGAGGAGGAGTATGTTTTAGTGGGGAGGAGGAGTATTTTAGTGGGAGGAGGAGTGTTTTAGTGGGAGGAGGAGGTTTTAGTGGGAGGTGGTGGGGAGGAGGAGTAACTGGTAAGTTAGTGGGGAGGAGGAGTGATTTCCACACTGACAACGGAGGAGTGTTTTAGTGGGGAGGAGAAGTGTTTTAGTGGGGAGGAGGATTGTTTTAGTGGGAGGAGGAGTGTTTTAGTGGGAGGAGGAGTGTTTTAGTGGGGAGGAGGAGTATTTTAGTGGGAGGAGGAGTGTTTTAGTGGGGAGGAGGAGTGTTTTAGTGGGGAGGAGGAGTGTTTTAGTGGGGAGGAGGAGTGTTTTAGTGGGAGGAGGAGTGTTTTAGTGGGGAGGAGGAGTATTTTAGTGGGAGGAGGAGTGTTTTAGTGGGAGGAGGAGTGTTTTAGTGGGGAGGAGGAGTGTTTTAGTGGGGAGGAGGAGTGTTTTAGTGTCTGGAGTGGAAGGCGGGGTTAAAGATGTTCTTGAGTGAGAAGGTGTGGTCTCAGGTGTTGTTTCTAAGCAACAACTAATCAGCCTGGAACATTCTACTTGTTGGATCACTGATTGTGTGGTGTTTATTTTTTATTTTTTTAAATGTTCTTTTGACTTTTTTTTTTTTTTTTTCATACCAGAGAGAACTCCGGTGCGCTCTGCAGTGCGTTCCTGTCCGCTTTGCCCTAAGGTCGTGGTCGGCTTCAGTCAGCACCTGAGGCACACGCACAATGTGAGGAACACGGAGGAGAGGATCCTCCTCTGTAATTGGAAGTCGGGCCGCGTCAACATCAGGCAGGAGCCGTGCCCAGTGACGGGATGCTCCGCCCATGCCAGCCGGCTGGACCGGCACATGGAGTCGCACACAGAGCTCGACAGATCGCAGAGGAGACGGGCTTTAGAGGAACTCAGGAGACGGCTGACCATGGAGCGGCTGGCCGCGTTGAGGGCGTCCAACCCTGTCGTCCCGCTGGCCACCCGTTTGGATATTGCGGAAACGAAGCAGGAAGAGGAGGAGGACTCTTTAGATTCACTGCTGTCTCCTTTGGAAGAGGAGGAGGAGGAGGACGTGAGCTGCGGAGATTATTCCTGCCACTGCCAGGCGCCCATCCTGAGGCTGCGGAAAGCTTTGCAAGAGCGCGATGAGGCCCTGACCAAGAGAAGTGCGACCATCCAATCCGGTAGAGAGGACAACCTGAAGCTGACCTCGGAACTGAATAGAGCGAGGAAGAGGTATCAGCTACTGAAAAGGCAGAAGACGACGAGTGTCAGGGCGAGGTCGGCAAACGCGAGGTCGGGGAAGACGAGGTCAGCGAAGAGGTCCAGGTTTCAGACCGCGTCAGACACAGAACAAGAGGAGCTACAGCAGGACCAAGTCGTAGGTTCAAGAGCCCAGATAGAGGAGGCCACGGCGCCCAAGTCTAGCAGCCAAACTCCCTTCCCGGGCTCTGCTCTGAGTAAGTACTGTCTTTAAATAGTATTTTGTATTTGAAAAAAGGCTTTTTGTTTTGCCTCACTGTTTTTGTGTTCACGTTGTAGAAAAGGGCCCAGCTGATCACAGTAACGGCCTTCAGAAAGTATTCTCACCCCTCATTCCACATTTTGTTGCTTCAACTTGAATTCAAAATGGATTAAATTGATTTCTCTCTACAGATTATGACAAAATCTAAACATGTTTGTAGAAATGTTTGCAAATTTATTGAAAATTAAATACAGAAATATAATAGTATTCACACCCCTGAGTAAATACATTGTGGAAGCACCTTTTGGCAACGATTACAGCTGTGAGTCTGTCTGGGTGAGTCTCTAAAAGTGATTACAGCTGTGAGTCTGTCTGGGTGAATCTCTAACAGCTTTCCACACCTGGATTGTGGAACATTTGCCCATTATTCTTTTCAACATTCTTAAAGTTTTGTCAAATTGTTTGTTGATCATTGCTAGACAACCATTTTCAGGTCTTGCCATAGATTTAAGTCAAAACTGTAAACTTGGCCGCTCAGGAACATTCACTGTCTTCTTGTTAAGCAACTTCAGTGTAGATTTTCGCCTTGTGTTTTAGGTTATTGTCCTGCTGAAAGGTGAATTCATCTTCCAGTGTCTGGTGGAAAGCAGACTGAACCAGGTTATTGTCCTGCTGAAAGGTGAATTCATCTCCCAGTGTCTGGTGGGAAGCAGACTGAACCAGGTTATTGTCCTGATGAAAGGTGAATTCATCTCCCAGTGTCTGGTGGAAAGCAGACTAAACCAGGTTATTGTCCTGCAGAAAGGTGAATTCATCTCCCAGTATCTGGTGGAAAGCAAACTAAACCAGGTTTTCCTCTAGGATTTTGCCTGTGCTTAGTTCCATTCTGTTGATTTTTTATCCTGAAAAACTCTCCAGTCCTTAACAATAACAAGCATACCCATAACATGACGCAGCCACCACTATGCTTGAAAATATGGAGGAGTGGTACTCACATTTTTTTTTTTTTACTCATCTACCATTGGGTGCCCTTCTTTACGAGGCATTGGAAAAACCTCCCTTGTCTTTGTGGTTGAATCTGTGTTTGAAATGCACTGTCACGCCTTGGTCATTGTATTTTGTGTTTTTGTTATATGTTTGGGTAGGCCAGGGTGTGACATGGGTTTATATGTTGTTTTCGTATTGGGGTTTGTATTATTTGGGATCACGGCTGATTAGGGGTGTGTCTAGTTAGGCTTGGCTGCCTGAGGCGATTCTCAATCAGAGTCAGGGGCTTGTCATTGTCTCTGATTGGGAACCGTATTTAGGGAGCCATAGTTTCACTTTGTATTTCGTGGGTGATTGTACCTGTCTCTGTGTTGTAGTCACCAGATAGGCTGTAATTAGTTTCACGTTCCGTTCTGTTGTTTTTGTATTTAGTTTCAGTTATTTCATGTTCCGCGTTTTTCATTCATTAAAGTCATGAGTAACCAACACGCTGCATTTCTGTCCGACTCTCTTCTTTCAACAGACGAACGCCGTTACATGCACTGCTCGACTGAGGGACATTACAGATAATTGTATGTGTGGGGTACAGAGATGAGGTAGTCATTCAAACATCATTTGAAACACTATTATTACACACACAGTGAGTCCATGCTACTTATCTTATACCTGGTAATATAAGGGTTAAATAAACTTTATTTTTACTCCTCCTATTATTACACACACAGTGAGTCCATAATCTTATACCTGGTAATATAAGGGTTAAATAAACTTCATTGATTTTTACTCATTATTACACATTTCATGCTTTTCTTATACCTGGTAATATAAGGGTTTAAACTTCATTTTTACTTCATTTTACACACACAGTGAAAATCTTATACCTGGTAATATAAGGGTTAAATAAACTTCAGTGCATTTTTACTTCCTATTATTACACACACAGTGAGTCCATGACATCTTATACCTGGTAATATAAGGGTTAAATAAACTTCATTTTTACTCCTCCTATTATTACACACAGTGAGTCCATGCTACTTATCTTATACCTGGTAATATAAGTTAAATAAACTTCATTTTTCATTATTACACACACAGTGAGTCCATGCTATTATCTTATACCTGGTAAAAAGGGTTAAATAAACTTCAGTGCATTTTTACTCCTATTATTACTCACACAGTGAGTCCATGCTACTTATCTTATACCTGGTAATATAAGGGTTAAATAAACTTCATTTTTACTCCTCCTATTATTACCCACACAGTGAGTCCATCCATCTTATACCTGGTAATATAAGGGTTAAATAAACTTCAGTGCATTTTTACTCCTCCTATTATTACCCCACAGTGAGTCCATGCTACTTATCTTATACCTGGTAATATAAGGGTTAAATAAACTTCATTTTTACTCCCCTATTATTACACACACAGTGAGTCCATGCCTTATCTTATACCTGGTAATATAAGGGTTAAATAAATTACTTCACTCCGCCCCAGACCCCACCCTGGTAGTTAAATAAACACTTTGAGTCCTCTATTATTACACACACAGTGAGTCCATGCTTTTATCTACCTGGTAATATAAGGGTTAAATAAACTTCTGGCCTGCACACACAGTGAGTCCATGCTACTTATACCCCAGACCCATTTTCACCCAAACAGAGTTCACTTTGAGTCCACTGCCCAAACATTTTCCCTATTTGTCTGTCCTGTGTCTGGCCTGCTTCACTCCGCCCCTCCTAGACCCCACCCTGAGTTCACTTTCTTATACCTGTCCACTGCCCCATTTTTACTCCTATTATTACACTGAGTCCATGTCTTATCTTATACCTGTCCTGTGTCTGGCCTGCTTCATTAGACCCCACCCTGAGTCCATCTACTTATCCACTGCCCCGTCCTATTTGTCTGTCCTGACTGTGCAGGTGACTAATTCAGTGAGTCCATGATTAGATTCATCTTATACCTGAACAGAATTAAATGTCTTCTTTGTCTTCAAATGATTCCATGTGTTTGAAACATATTAGAAAAACACCCGTCTGATTTATGTTGTGAGAGCCATGTCTTAAGTCCTAAAATGTGATGTGTCTTTGATTAGGTGTGTTTTATAGAGGGGTTCAGGAAGATCTGTGAAGGTCCCAGTGAGTCCATGCTACTTATCTTATACCTGGTAATATAAGGGTTAAATAAACTTCCTAAATGTTTGTATTACACACAGTGAGTCCATGCTATATCTTATACCTGGGTTAAATAAACTTCCCATTTTACTCCTCCTATTATTACACACAGTGAGGTGTGTTTATAGAGGGTTCAGGGTTAAGAAACTTCAGGGCCCCACTCCTCCTATTATTACCTAAATGTTATGTGTCTTTGATTAGGTGTGTTTATAGAGGGTTTCAGGAAGACCTGCTGAAGGCCCCAGTCCAAACAATAAGCTGAAGCAAACTTGTGAGTCCGCTACTTATCTTATACTGGTAAAGAGGGTGCAAATAAACTTCAGTGCATTTTTGACTCCTCCTAGTTCATGGCTGAAGGATGAGAAATATTTTGAAAACTTATTGATCCACTTCAGTCATTCCTGGCACATTTGTAGGACAAAATATGAAAAACGTGATTCCAGATTATCTGAGGTGAGCAGAGATCTGTCTTTCTCTTTTCAGTCTCATCAGAAATATTAAAAACAGCACTGTAATGGGTGGTGTGTCTGTGTGTGTGTGTGTGTGTGATTACCCGTGTGTTTTATGTGTGGCCTGTGTCTGTGTGTGTCCTGTGTGTGTGTGTTTGAGACCCCACCCGTCCTCCGCTGTGTGTGTGTGTGTTCAGGCCTGCTTCACTCAGAGACCCCACCCGTCCTGTGTGGCCTGCCAGTGTGTGTGTTGTGCTTCACTCCACCCCAGACCCCACTGTGGCCTGCTTTTTGCCCCAGACCCCACCCGTTCCGCTGTGTCTGGCCTGTTCACTCCATCCAGACCCCACCCGTTTCCGCTGTGTCTGCCTGCTTCATGTGTGAGCCACCCTGTCTGTCTTTCTGTCTCATCAGTGCGTGTGGCCTGTGTCTGAGCCCCTGTGCGTGTGTGTGTCTGTGTGCGTGTTAAGATGGTTTCAGACCCTTCAGCAGAACAAGGCCGTCGCCACGGTCAACCACTACACCTCGACTATCGGTGCGTTTCTCCAATACTCCGAGGAGACCCCTCCGCCTGGCTGCCGGCTGACCAAAACCACTGGAAGGAGATCAACCGGGCAATGAAGGAGATCAACAAGTCCGTGAAAGGAGCCATCTCCAACAAGGAAGGCAAGGGGTGTCTACAAAGAGCCTGCTGGAGGGCAAGGGGTGTCTACAAAGAGCCTGCTGGAGGGTAGGAAGGGGTTATGCCTTTGATGTCTTTTATAGGGGGTTCACAAAGAGCCTGCTGGAGGGCAAGGGGTGTCTACAAAGAGCCTGCTGGAGGGTAAGGGGGTGTCTACAAAGAGCCTGCTGGAGGGCAAGGGGTGTCTACAAAGAGCCTGCTGGAGGGTAAGAGGGTGTCTACAAAGAGCCTGCTGGAGGGCAAGGGGTGTGTCTACAAAGAGCCTGCTGGAGGGTAGGTGTCTACAAAGAGCCTGCTGGAGGGCAAGGGGTGTCTACAAAGAGCCTGCTGGAGGGTAACAAGGGTGTCTACAAAGAGCCTGCTGGAGGGCAAGGGGTGTCTACAAAGAGCCTGCTGGAGGAGATCAAGGGGTGTCTACAAAGAGCCTGCTGGAGGGCAAGGGGGTGTCTACAAAGAGCCTGCTGGAGCCTGCTGGAGGGCAAGGGGTGTCTACAAAGAGCCTGCTGGAGGGCAAGGGGGTGTCTACAAAGAGCCTGCTGGAGGGCAAGGGGTGTCTACAAAGAGCCTGCTGGAGGGAAGGGGGTGTCTACAAAGAGCCTGCCTGGAGGGCTGGAAAGAGCCTGCTGTAGGGTAGGGGTGTCTACAAAGAGCCTGCTGGAGGGCAAGGGGGTGTCTACAAAGAGCCTGCTGGAGGGCAAGGGGTGTCTACAAAGAGCCTGCTGGAGTGCCAGTCTCTTGCCAAGGACATGATCCCCCATTGCTGAGTAAGTTTTTCCTCAATCTGGGATGTCACTGTTATTCCACTCTTCTATACCTTTAGAGATGTTCACAGGACATTATGGAAGCTGTCTGTTATTATTATAGATGTTTACAGGACATTATGGAAGCTGTCTGTTATTATTATAGATGTTTACGGGACATTATGGAAGCTGTCTGTTATTATTATAGATGTTTACAGGACATTATGGAAACTGTCTTATTATTATAGATGTTTACGGGACATTATGGAAGATGTCTGTTACTATTATAGATGTCAGAGATGTTTACAGGACATTATGGAAGCTGTCTGTTATTATTATAGATGTTCACAGGACATTATGGAAGCTGTCTGTTATTATTATAGATGTTCACAGGACATTATGGAAGCTGTCTGTTATTATTATAGATGTTCACAGGACATTATGGAAGCTGTCTGTTATTATTATAGATGTTTACAGGACATTATGGAAGCTGTCTGTTATTATTATAGGTGTTTACAGGACATTATGGAAGCTGTCTGTTATCATTATAGATGTTTACAGGACATTATGGAAGCTGTCTGTTATTATTATAGATGTTTACAGGACATTATGGAAGCTGTCTGTTATTATTATAGATGTTCACAGGACATTATGGAAGCTGTCTGTTATTATTATAGATGTTTACAGGACATTATGGAAGCTGTCTGTTATTATTATAGATGTTCACAGGACATTATGGAAGCTGTCTGTTATTATTATAGATGTTCACAGGACATTATGGAAGCTGTCTGTTATTATTATAGATGTTTACAGGACATTATGGAAGCTGTCTTATTATTATAGATGTTCACAGGACATTATGGAAGCTGTCTGTTATTATTATAGATGTTCACAGGACATTATGGAAGCTGTCTGTTATAATTATAGATGTTTACAGGACATTATGGAAGCTGTCTGTTATTATTATAGATGTTCACAAGACATTATGGAAGCTGTCTGTTATTATTATAGATGTTCACAGGACATTATGGAAGCTGTCTGTTATTATTATAGATGTTCACAGGACATTATGGAAGCTGTCTGTTATTATTATAGATGTTCACAGGACATTATGGAAGCTGTCTGTTATTATTATAGATGTTCACAGGACATTGTGGAAGTTATCCTGTTTTTATTCTCATGTTCCCACAGAAACCTTGGAAGAAACAATGACACAGAGGAACCAGAACCGGTTTTGGGGATTCCTGTCAACGTGTCTATTTCAACATGGCCCAGTCCATGTCTGGCCACAGCCAGGGCCTTTATAGAAACATGATGGTGAAGGAGGTGGAGGAGGCCCAACGTGGCCTGTCTGGGACCTGTCTGATCAACGTAAGTCTATAACCGTACACCTGAACATGGCCCAGTGGGGCCTGTCAGTGGGGCCTGTCTGGGACCTGTCTGATCAACGTAAGTCTATTACCGTACACCTGAAACATGGCCCAGTGGGGCCTGTCTGGGACCTGTCTGATCAACGTAAGTCTATTACCGTACACCTAAACATGGCCCAGTGGGGCCTGTCTGGGACCTGTCTGGGACCTCAAACGTAAGTCTATTACCGTACACCTGAACACCTGGGGCCATGGCCCAGTGGGGCCTGTCTGGGACCTGTCTGATCAACGGGGCCTGTCTATTACCGTACACCTGAACATGGCCCAGTGGGGCCTGTCTGGGACCTGTCTGGGGCCTGTCTGGGACCTGTCTGATCAACGTAAGTCTATAACCGTACACCTGAACGTGGCCCAGTGGGGCCTGTCTGGGGCCTGTCTGGGACCTGTCTGATCAACGTAAGTCTATTACCGTACACCTGAACATGGCCCAGTGGGGCCTGTCTGGGACCTGTCTGGGGCCTGTCTGGGACCTGTCTGATCAACGTAAGTCTATAACCGTACACCTGAACGTGGCTGGTTGGTTTTGGAAACGACTGCAGGCACCACAGCGTTATAATGCCTGTTTTTTTCCTCCATTTTCTAATAGGTGGGAAACGCAAAACAAATGCAAACCAGGATCCAGATGTCGCTGACCAAAGAGGAGTACTCTTGGTTTTCAGACTTCCTGAAATTTAAGCACTGCCTCCCAGGGGGAAAGAAAGCCCGGTACTTCTTTTTCAATTCCACCAACACTGAGATGAAGAACCTGCCCGTCTACCTGATGGAGGCGTGGAAGGAGATGGGCCTGCCTGGACGCCCTACCTTCACTGACCTGCGGACTCCCATCTTCAGTCATGTCAGTCAGACGGGATTTAAATGAACAGATCCTACTCCCAACGGCTGACCCCGAAAACCATCAAGGACTAAAATATAATCTTTTTATCTGTGTGTCTGTGTTTGTGTTCTTCTTACAGGTTAAAAAAAACGTTCTCCCGAATGCCGACGGGGAGACGTTGGCCGACTTCGTGCGCCACGACAGCCGGATGGAAGCCAAACGTTACGCGGTGAATCCTTCCAAAGCCGGTGAAACCAGCGCCTTCCGTGAGACAGGTGTTGAAGGGAGAAGATACCGCACCACGGGCGCGGCAGAGAACCAGCCATCCACCTCCAGAAAGCAGAAGACGAGAGAGGACGTCTCCGAGCGGAGCACCACCCCTGAAGAGACTGAGGTGCAGTACTAGGAGTCTGGCACGTCCCCCCGGGGAAGAGGAGCAGGAACGGACGGCCAGACAAACTCTAGGAAAATAAGATATTCAGAGACAACGCATCAGATTACACTTGTACACCGTTTAACACTCAAGAACAAACAGATACTCGGGCAGCTGGTGGTCTCCTCCAACTGAATGTCGTCGCTCGCCTCCCACTGTGTCAGGTTCTGAGACACACCACTCAGACACACCACTCAGACACACCACACAGACACACCACACAGACACACCACTCAGACACACCACTCAGACACACCACACAGACACACCACTCAGGTTCACCACACAGACACACACCACTCAGACACACCACTCAGACACACCACTCAGACACACCACACAGACACACCACTCAGACACACCACTCAGACACACCACACAGACACACCACACAGACACACCACACAGACACACCACTCAGACACACCACTCAGACACACCACTCAGACACACCACTCAGACACACCACTCAGACACACCACTCAGACACACCACTCAGACACACCACTCAGACACACACATTATTAAAACCATTTAATGTCATTTCATTTGATTTCAGTTTAGATTCAATAAAATGTTACTAGTTCTCCACTGTGTTGTTTTTCATTTCAGAGGTTGAATGTCAAACAGGAAGGAGACACAACATAGATCATATCTCAGGGACACCACTCAAACAGGAAGGAGACACAACACTCAGGATCATATCTCAGGGACTGTCAAACAGGAAGGAGTGAAGAACATAGGATCACTCAGACAAACATTGAAAAAGTAACATTTAGGATCATTTGATCTCAGGGAATGTCAAACAGGAAGGAGTTCTCCACTGTAACATAGGATCATATCTCAGGGAATGTCAAACAGGAAGGAGTGAAGTAACATAGGATCATATCTCAGGGAATGTCAAACAGGAAGGAGTGAAGTAACATAGGATCATATCTCAGGGAATGTCAAACAGGAAGGAGTGAAGTAACATAGGATCATATCTCAGGGAATGTCAAACAGGAAGGAGTGAAGTAACATAGGATCATATCTCAGGGAATGTCAAACAGGAAGGAGTGAAGTAACATAGGATCATATCTCAGGGAATGTCAAACAGGAAGGAGTGAAGTAACATAGGATCATATCTCAGGGAATGTCAAACAGGAAGGAGTGAAGTAACATAGGATCATATCTCAGGGAATGTCAAACAGGAAGGAGTGAAGTAACATAGGATCATATCTCAGGGAATGTCAAACAGGAAGGAGTGAAGTAACATAGGATCATATCTCAGGGAATGTCAAACAGGAAGGAGTGAAGTAACATAGGATCATATCTCAGGGAATGTCAAACAGGAAGGAGTGAAGTAACATAGGATCATATCTCAGGGAATGTCAAACAGGAAGGAGTGAAGTAACATAGGATCATATCTCAGGGAATGTCAAACAGGAAGGAGTGAAGTAACATAGGATCATATCTCAGGGAATGTCAAACAGGAAGGAGTGAAGTAACATCAGGATCATATCTCAGGGAATGTCAAACAGGAAGGAGCGAAGTAACATAGGATCATATCTCAGGGAATGTCAAACAGGAAGGAGTGAAGTAACATAGGATCATATCTCAGGGAATGTCAAACAGGAAGGAGTGAAGTAACATAGGATCATATCTCAGGGAATGTCAAACAGGAAGGAGTGAAGTAACATAGGATCATATCTCAGGGAATGTCAAACAGGAAGGAGTGAAGTAACATAGGATCATATCTCAGGGAATGTCAAACAGGAAGGAGTGAAGTAACATAGGATCATATCTCAGGGAATGTCAAACAGGAAGGAGTGAAGTAACATAGGATCATATCTCAGGGAATGTCAAACAGGAAGGAGTGAAGTAACATAGGATCATATCTCAGGGAATGTCAAACAGGAAGGAGTGAAGTAACATAGGATCATATCTCAGGGAATGTCAAACAGGAAGGAGTGAAGTAACATAGGATCATATCTCAGGGAATGTCAAACAGGAAGGAGTGAAGTAACATAGGATCATATCTCAGGGAATGTCAAACAGGAAGGAGTGAAGTAACATAGGATCATATCTCAGGGAATGTCAAACAGGAAGGAGTGAAGTAACATAGGATCATATCTCAGGGAATGTCAAACAGGAAGGAGTGAAGTAACATAGGATCATATCTCAGGGAATGTCAAACAGGAAGGAGTGAAGTAACATAGGATCATATCTCAGGGAATGTCAAACAGGAAGGAGTGAAGTAACATAGGATCATATCTCAGGGAATGTCAAACAGGAAGGAGTGAAGTAACATAGGATCATATCTCAGGGAATGTCAAACAGGAAGGAGTGAAGTAACATAGGATCATATCTCAGGGAATGTCAAACAGGAAGGAGTGAAGTAACATAGGATCATATCTCAGGGAATGTCAAACAGGAAGGAGTGAAGTAACATAGGATCATATCTCAGGGAATGTCAAACAGGAAGGAGTGAAGTAACATAGGATCATATCTCAGGGAATGTCAAACAGGAAGGAGTGAAGTAACATAGGATCATATCTCAGGGAATGTCAAACAGGAAGGAGTGAAGTAACATAGGATCATATCTCAGGGAATGTCAAACAGGAAGGAGTGAAGTAACATAGGATCATATCTCAGGGAATGTCAAACAGGAAGGAGTGAAGTAACATAGGATCATATCTCAGGGAATGTCAAACAGGAAGGAGTGAAGTAACATAGGATCATATCTCAGGGAATGTCAAACAGGAAGGAGTGAAGTAACATAGGATCATATCTCAGGGAATGTCAAACAGGAAGGAGTGAAGTAACATAGGATCATATCTCAGGGAATGTCAAACAGGAAGGAGTGAAGTAACATAGGATCATATCTCAGGGAATGTCAAACAGGAAGGAGTGAAGTAACATAGGATCATATCTCAGGGAATGTCAAACAGGATGGAGTGAAGTAACATAGGATCATATCTCAGGGAATGTCAAACAGGAAGGAGTGAAGTAACATAGGATCATATCTCAGGGAATGTCAAACAGGAAGGAGTGAAGTAACATAGGATCATATCTCAGGGAATGTCAAACAGGAAGGAGTGAAGTAACATAGGATCATATCTCAGGGAATGTCAAACAGGAAGGAGTGAAGTAACATAGGATCATATCTCAGGGAATGTCAAACAGGAAGGAGTGAAGTAACATAGGATCATATCTCAGGGAATGTCAAACAGGAAGGAGTGAAGTAACATAGGATCATATCTCAGGGAATGTCAAACAGGAAGGAGTGAAGTAACATAGGATCATATCTCAGGGAATGTCAAACAGGAAGGAGTGAAGTAACATAGGATCATATCTCAGGGAATGTCAAACAGGAAGGAGTGAAGTAACATAGGATCATATCTCAGGGAATGTCAAACAGGAAGGAGTGAAGTAACATAGGATCATATCTCAGGGAATGTCAAACAGGAAGGAGTGAAGTAACATAGGATCATATCTCAGGGAATGTCAAACAGGAAGGAGTGAAGTAACATAGGATCATATCTCAGGGAATGTCAAACAGGAAGGAGTGAAGTAACAGGATCATATCTCAGGGAATGTCAAACAGGAAGGAGATGAAGTAACATAGGATCATATCTCAGGGAATGTCAAACAGGAAGGAGTGAAGTAACATAGGATCATATCTCAGGGAATGTCAAACAGGAAGGGAGATTTAAAACAGGAAGGGAGATGTAAAACAGGATGGACTGAAGTAACATAGGATCATATCTCAGGGAATGTCAAACAGGAAGGAGTGAAGTAACATAGGATCATATCTCAGGGAATGTCAAACAGGAAGGGAGATTTAAAACAGGATGGAGTGACGTAACATAGGATCATATCTCAGGGAATGTCAAACAGGAAGGGAGATTTAAAACAGGATGGAGAGAAGTAACATAGGATCAGGCCTATGCCCTCCCAGCCCCACCCATGGCTGTGCCTGATTCACTAGTGGGTGTGCCTATGCCCTTCCAGCCCCATTGTGACGTCACTGGCCGCGGGCAGCATTTGGTTCTTTAACGCACACACATATTCATCACTCCTCCCTGCGCCATTATAAGATAAGTTAACAATGTGGGTCGACACACAAATTAACTTCTGTCTTGGTGCATGCATTTCACACTTGTCAATGTTCATATTTGAGAGATACAATAATTATTATACTTATCAATGTTGTGGATGAGCGCATTGTTTGTTTGTTCTGTTCCTCTCTCTCCATCTCTGTAGCTTCCGGGTATGCTGGAAAAGGACCCGAGCTAAGGGAATTGGGTTGGCTTTATAGTGCCTGTCCCAAATGGCTCATTAATGCATATGGGCATATTGAAAGATATTGTCAGTAGTGATGTAATGTTGTAAATGTTATGTTGTGATATTGTTTAAAACCGTGTTGCAATGTATATCCTTTACTATGTTTAGTTCATGGAAAATGTAGGTTTGTTTTGTTAATTGATTAATTAATTAGAGTTAATTGTTCTGAGGGGAGGGGCTAGCCCTACAAAAGGAGCCTCTCTTTCAGCCACGGGGAGGTTTTTTTTTGTTTTGGATTGAGCTGTGGATGGGGCAGCATTGTTTTTAAGCTGTCCCATAAGGTAGACGTTGATGGCAGTACTGTTGTTTTTTTGTTCCGGAATCACTTGTAAATAAACACCTTTGCACAGAAGAACTTTTGCGGCTCCGCCATCTTTTTATTTTGATAGAGGTTAGGTTATCCAGTTTAGCCTTCTGGCCTACTCTACCTGACACCCACCCATGGCTGTGCCTGATTCACTAGTGGGTGGGCCTATGCCCTCCCAGCCCCTGATTCACCCATTGCTGTGCCTGATTCACTAGTGGGTGGGCCTATGCCCTCCCAGCCCCACCCATGGCTGTGCCTGATTCACTGGTGGGGGGCCTAGTGTGCCTGATTCACTAGTGGGGGGCCTATGCCCTCCCAGCCCCACCCATGGCTGTGCCTGATTCACCCTAGCCCCCCAGCCCCACCCATTGCTGTGCCTGATTCACTAGTGGGTGGGCCTATGCCCTCCCAGCCCCACCCATGGCTGTGCCTGATTCACTAGTGGGTGGGCCTATGCCCTCCCAGCCCCACCCATGGCTGTGCCTGATTCACTGGTGGGGGGCCTAGTGGGCTGGGCCTATGCCCCCTCCCAGCCCCACCCATGGCTGTGCCTGATTCACTAGTGGGTGGGGGCCCCACCCATTGCTGTGCCTGATTCACCCTCCCTAGCCCCACCCATGGCTGTGCCTGATTCACTAGTGGGTGGGCCTATGCCCTCCCAGCCCCACCCATGGCTGTGCCTGATTCACTGGTGGGGGGCCTATGCCCTCCCAGCCCCACCCATGGCTGTGCCTGATTCACTAGTGGGGGGCTATGCCCTCCCAGCCCCACCCATGGCTGTGCCTCTGCCCAGTCATGTGAAATCCATAGATTAGGGCTTAATTCATTTGTTTCAATTGGTTGATTTTCTTCTATGAACTGTAACTCTGTAAAATCTTTGCAATTGTGTTGCGTTTATAATTTCGGGTCGGTATAGTTAGGCTTAACTGTCGTCTCGAATTTTAGCTGGAATTTAGCGCCGAAAGGATTTAAGAAATGTGATTGGTTGACGATAGGCCTATGACTGATTTAGAAGTGTTGGGTTAAATGCGGAAGACACATTTTGGTTGAATGCATTCAGTTATGCAACTGATTTGAGTATCTCCCCCTTTGCCCTACTTCACGTTGTGCAATTTGAGCTACTCCAGGAAGTGACGTTACAGACTAGCTCAGTGCTGCCCCCTCTCAATGAGGAACTCCAATTGAAGGCCGACCGGGGTACTGCAGGCTTCTAATAGAGACTAAATTATCATTAGAACTTCTGTGTCCGGTTTTAAAATAATCGGTTCAAGGACATACATCTGGTGTATTAAAAGCAATTATTAGTAAAATAATTGTTTTCGAAATTGTATTTTATTTACACGAATATTTACCACGAAGAATGCATTTTTTTTTCTTCCCATACACTATAATTGGGGATCCTGTTTTCTGCCTGTTGAACCGAAGTCTGCTTTGAACTTCCGTAGTTCAATAGAAGGGGCCCCCTGATTCATATTTACAGTCATTGGTTGGAATCGGCGGTTTGAACTTCCGTAGTTCAATAGAAGGGGCGGTCGTTCCCCCCTGATTCATATTTACATTGGTCATTGGTTGGAATCGGCGGTTTGCATTACAAAATAAAAGTCCCTCACGGAAAGGGATGTATACGGAGACAAATTGTGAAATCATGCCATATTTGGACTAGATAAAGCTAAACAAGGTTGAAATGTTGTTATATAAATTCAACAAAATACAATAATTAGTTAATTTGACCTTATATTGTATTTTATTTTTTAAATCAGTTGAAAACGCATTGTGGATGTATCAGACTTCAGAATTGAAGTGACGGGCATACTGCTATGTCACAGCCTTACCTACAGTATGGGTTGTATCAGTCTACTCTACAGACAACAACTGGGAAGTTTGTTTTTACCAATATGTCCAGTATTGTGGGATTGTGGGAAATCCCCATCCCAGTCAGTCTATTGTGTGTTTTGGACATTCATATTGCCCTGTACAGCCTTATTCATTTTGTTAACAGGCGGATCAGCTTTAATAATGCAGATAGATTGTAGCTTCCATCCATGTAATTGTCTGCATCATTTCCAATCCCCATATATATATATATATATATATATATATATATATTGTAAACACATACACATACAGTAGCAGTCCAATGTTTGGACACACCTCCTCTTTTCCAGGCTTTTTTCTTTATTTTTTACTATTTTATAAATTGTTGAAAAATAGTGAAGACATCAAAAATATGAAATAACACACATGGAATCATGTAGCAACCCCCCCCCAAAAAATGGATAAACAAGATTCTTCAAAGTAGCCACCCTTTGCTTTGATGACAGCTTTGCACACTCTTGGCATTCTCTCAACCAGCTTCATGAGGTAGTCACCTGGAATGCATTTCAAAGAACAGGTGTGCCTTGTTAAAAGACCATTTGTGGAATTTATTTCCTTCTTAATGAGTTTGAGCCAATCAGTTGTGTTGTGACAAGGTAGGGGTGGTATACAGAAGATATTCCTATTTGATTCCATGTGTGTTATTTCACAGTTTTGATATCTTAACTATAATTTTTAAATGTAGAACATAGTAAAATAAAGAAAAACCCCTTGAATGAGTAGGTGTTTCCAAACCTTTGACTGGTACTGTATTAGTAATCAGTTTAATTGTTGCCTTGCCAGTGTACACAGACGGTTCTAAGGATCCCATGAAGGGGTTTACAGAAGCAGGTGTATTTATGAGTGTACACAGACAGTTCCAAGGATCCCATGAAAGAGTTTACAGAAGCAGGTGTATTTATGACTAGTAATCTGATGGGACTGCATCAGTTTAGTAGTGGATAGAGTTTAAGATCAGGAGAGTCAGAACGTGAGGATTTATGGGTAGAAATAAATGACGCTGTTGATTGGTTTACAGAGATACGGTATCGATGTTCAGTTTTATTGGATTTCCGGGCTCAAACAGGAGTTAATGGACATTATATTGTCGAGATAAGTAGCGATCAAGAGCAGTGCAGGATACACAGGTGGAGTTGTGAGGAAATTAAAACCTTCTGAAAAACATGTTATTTTATTTAATTTATTATAATTTATTGAACATTTTTACATTTTAGTCATTTAATAAAGCAGACAGAGCGACTAACCGTAGTGAGTGCATTCGCTTTCGTACTGCCCCCCCCGTTATGGTTGTAAGATGGCACAATGATGCCATCTGTTGGTAAATGTTCGTTACTGCAACTCGTGGGCTTTACCGGTGTGCTTGAGATACCCGGTTGGGTTGTGATGTACTGAACAAGACTGGATACTCGCATCAATGCCTCTGTCTCTAACATTCACCCCCCCGCGATACAAGGAAATCTGTACGGGCGATCGTGTCATCGTGTCTTGGTAACAGAAGGGATGGAGTTATGTGATCTATGGATTAAGATGAGGGCATACGGAATTTAATTCGGAATTTAATTTCTCTTTTGAATTGATAGAGGAACAAGGGCTCTGGAATGGGTAATGGGGCTGTATGGTAGAGGGAATGGGTTGGGGAAATCTAATTGAAAGATTAGTGGAATCTGTGTGGGTTGCTGGACAGGTAGGATGGATGACTGACAGTGTCGGTGAACAGGTGGTCACGTGTCAGGTGACAGAGGAATGTATGAGACTGAGGCAGGAATTCCTTTAACCATAAAGTTGTATATTTACTGGTAGTGTGGATTCATGGACGCACAGAACTTCTGGATCAGATGGATTTAGGGAAGAGAAAGCAGCGAGATCAGGCAATGGCAATTTCCTCCTTTTATGGAGTTGAGATCTGTAGGACATTTCCACCTGACCTAATTAAAGCGCCCCTGGCCCAGCTGAGTAAATGGCAATTAATTAAAGGAGTATTCCACTCCATGGGCCTTTTCTAATTAATGATTGGGTGGTAGTGACAGGGAGAGACGTTTGGACTGGGAATTAGGATTGGGTGGTAGTGATGGGAGAGTTTGGACTGGGAATAGGATTGGGTGGTGGTGATGGGAGTAGTTTGGACTGGGAATGGGAGGATTGGGTGGTGGTGATGGGAGACGTTTGGACTGGGAATAGGATTAGGTTGTGGTGATGGGAGTAGTTTGGACTGGGAATAGGATTGGGTGGTGGTGATGGGAGACGTTTGGACTGGGAATAGGATTGGGTGGTGGTGATGGGAGACGTTTGGACTGGGAATAGGATTGGGTGGTGGTGATGGGAGACGTTTGGACTGGGAATAGGATTGGGTGGTGGTGATGGGAGACGTTTAGTTTGTAGGGATTTATTTTATTTAGTTAGATATACAGGGTTAGATAAGAGAAGATTATAGCGGTAGTGATGGGTCGTAACCGGACTCACACTCCAGTACAGTAGGGGGCGGTGTTTGCACCTCTCGGTCGGTTAAATAAAATCTAGAAGAAGAAAGACAACAACAGCTGGTCAGCCATCTCCGTAGCTTGCTAACCAACATAGCGGAACCGTCCCATCTCTTTAGGCGCTTTCTGGTATATTAGCCACTCTGTTTTGAACACATTTCTGTCGTTTAGCTAATTATCTAATTTAATTTCCTATTTACCTTGTTATTAGTCAGCTAGCTGGCTGGTTAAGTTAGCATTAGCCTTGTTAGCTAACTGTTAGCTGGCTGGTTAAGTTAGCATTAGCCTTGTTAGCTAACTGTTAGCCCTCATCCCCCGACCATGAGTTCACCAAGCTACTCTCCTCCTGATGAAGAGGAGGAGGAGGTCTGCTGGACGGAGAAAGAGGGTCTGTGGCTGAACGTTGTCGTGAAAGAGGAGAATCTAGAGGAGGATGTTACAGTAACAAATGTAGAGGAAGAGGAGGTTGTCACAGTAAAACAAGAAGTAGAAGGTGAGGCTGTTACAGTGAAAGAAGAAGAGGAAGACGTTTCAGTGAAAGAAGAAGAGGAAGACCCGATCAGAGTGAAAGAAGAGGAGGATGTGACTGTAAAAGAAGAGGAGGTTGCAGTTTTTGGAGTGAAGGAGGAGAAAGAGGGAGAGATAACTGTCATATTGGAAGAGGAGTCAGGAGATCTGATTAACACCGGTAAGTACTGTCTTAAGGAAGACGAGTTCTAGAATCTAGTGAGTTTTAGGAAGATGAGAGTTCTAGAATCTAGTGAGTTTTAGGAAGATGAGAGTTCTGGAATCTAGTGAGTTTTAGGCAGACGAGAGTTCTAGAATCTAGTGAGTTTTAGGAAGATGAGAGTTCTAGAATCTAGTGAGTTTTTGGAAGATGAGAGTTCTAGAATCTAGTGAGTTTTAGGAAGACAAGGTTTCTAGAAGCTAGTGAGTTTTCGTTTTCTAAAATAAATTAAAATGAATAAAATATGAAGGATCTCAGATTGTTATAATGGGGATGAAGTACAGTACCTCCTAGAGGATTTGTTTGCCTCACTAGAGACAAGAAGAGGATTACAAGCAGTTTACACTAATATAGAGACTAGGATTACAAGCAGTTTCCACTAATATAGAGACTAGACTACGATTTGTCACAGTGCTGACTTTTGCCCGTCACCTGCAGCAAAAGCCTCTATCCCGTCCCCTGGCTGGGCAGAGTACTTTAGGATTTTAGTTACTGCGGTGTAACTAGGGCCTAGCCGTGCGGCCCTACCAACCCTTCTATTTCTTTGTAATGGCCCTTCCCGTGAGTTGGGTTTGTTCCTTCGTTCACGTTGTCATTCCCTTATTTCCCGGTCTAGTATGAGGTCTTGGATAGATGAGGACTTTATTACTTTATGTTTATAGACTCTTCCTATACTCCCTAACCTTGTCTTCTCTTATATATCAACACCTAATAACAGTAGTCTAGTATGGGGCCATGTTTATAGACTCTTCCTATACTCCCTAACCTTGTCTTCTCTTATATATCAACACCTAATAACAGTAGTCTAGTATGGGGCCATGTTTATAGACTCTTCCTATACTCCCTAACCTTGTCTTCTCTTATATATCAACACCTAATAACAGTAGTCTAGTATGGGGCCATGTTTATAGACTCTTCCTATACTCCCTAACCTTGGGTCCTATTCTCTTATATATCAACACCTAATAACAGTAGTCTAGTATGGGGCCATGTTTATAGACTCTTCCTATACTCCCTAACCTTGTCTTCTCTTATATATCAACACCTAATAACAGTAGTCTAGTATGGGGCCATGTTTATAGACTCTTCCTATACTCCCTAACCTAACTTGTCTTCTCTTATATATCAACACCTAATAACAGTAGTCTAGTATGGGGCCATGTTTATAGACTCTTCCTATACTCCCTAACCTTGTCTTCTCTTATATATCAATACCTAATAACAGTAGTCTAGTATGGGGCCATGTTTATAGACTCTTCCTATACTCCCTAACCTTGTCTTCTCTTATATATCAACACCTAATAACAGTAGTCTAGTATGGGGCCATGTTTATAGACTCTTCCTATACTCCCTAACCTTGGGTCCTCTTCTCTTATATATCAACACCTAATAACAGTAGTCTAGTATGGGGCCATGTTTATAGACTCTTCCTATACTCCCTAACCTTGTCTTCTCTTATATATCAACACCTAATAACAGTAGTCTAGTATGGGGCCATGTTTATAGACTCTTCCTATACTCCCTAACCTTGTCTTCTCTTATATATCAACACCTAATAACAGTAGTCTAGTATGGGGCCATGTTTATAGACTCTTCCTATACTCCCTAACCTTGTCTTCTCTTATATATCAACACCTAATAACAGTAGTCTAGTATGGGGCCATGTTTATAGACTCTTCCTATACTCCCTAACCTTGTCTTCTCTTATATATCAATACCTAATAACAGTAGTCTAGTATGGGGCCATGTTTATAGACTCTTCCTATACTCCCTAACCTTGTCTTCTCTTATATATCAACACCTAATAACAGTAGTCTAGTATGGGGCCATGTTTATAGACTCTTCCTATACTCCCTAACCTTGTCTTCTCTTATATATCAACACCTAATAACAGTAGTCTAGTATGGGGCCATGTTTATAGACTCTTCCTATACTCCCTAACCTTGTCTTCTCTTATATATCAACACCTAATAACAGTAGTCTAGTATGGGGCCATGTTTATAGACTCTTCCTATACTCCCTAACCTTGTCTTCTCTTATATATCAACACCTAATAACAGTAGTCTAGTATGGGGCCATGTTTATAGACTCTTCCTATACTCCCTAACCTTGTCTTCTCTTATATATCAACACCTAATAACAGTAGTCTAGTATGGGGCCATGTTTATAGACTCTTCCTATACTCCCTTACCTTGGGTCCTCTTCTCTTATATATCAACACCTAATAACAGTAGTCTAGTATGGGGCCATGTTTATAGACTCTTCCTATACTCCCTAACCTTGTCTTCTCTTATATATCAACACCTAATAACAGTAGTCTAGTATGGGGCCATGTTTATAGACTCTTCCTATACTCCCTAACCTTGGGTCTTCTTCTCTTATATATCAATACCTAATAACAGTAGTCTAGTATGGGGCCATGTTTATAGACTCTTCCTATACTCCCTAACCTTGTCTTCTCTTATATATCAACACCTAATAACAGTAGTCTAGTATGGGGCCATGTTTATAGACTCTTCCTATACTCCCTAACCTTGTCTTCTCTTATATATCAACACCTAATAACAGTAGTCTAGTATGGGGCCATGTTTATAGACTCTTCCTATACTCCCTAACCTTGTCTTCTCTTATATATCAACACCTAATAACAGTAGTCTAGTATGGGGCCATGTTTATAGACTCTTCCTATACTCCCTAACCTTGTCTTCTCTTATATATCAACACCTAATAACAGTAGTCTAGTATGGGGCCATGTTTATAGACTCTTCCTATACTCCCTAACCTTGTCTTCTCTTATATATCAACACCTAATAACAGTAGTCTAGTATGGGGCCATGTTTATAGACTCTTCCTATACTCCCTAACCTTGTCTTCTCTTATATATCAACACCTAATAACAGTAGTCTAGTGTGGGGCCATGTTTATAGACTCTTCCTATACTCCCTAACCTTGTCTTCTCTTATATATCAACACCTAATAACAGTAGTCTAGTATGGGGCCATGTTTATAGACTCTTCCTATACTCCCTAACCTTGTCTTCTCTTATATATCAACACCTAATAACAGTAGTCTAGTATGGGGCCATGTTTATAGACTCTTCCTATACTCCCTAACCTTGGGTCCTCTTCTCTTATATATCAACACCTAATAACAGTAGTCTAGTATGGGGCCATGTTTATAGACTCTTCCTATACTCCCTAACCTTGTCTTCTCTTATATATCAACACCTAATAACAGTAGTCTAGTATGGGGCCATGTTTATAGACTCTTCCTATACTCCCTAACCTTGTCTTCTCTTATATATCAACACCTAATAACAGTAGTCTAGTATGGGGCCATGTTTATAGACTCTTCCTATACTCCCTAACCTTGTCTTCTCTTATATATCAACACCTAATAACAGTAGTCTAGTATGGGGCCATGTTTATAGACTCTTCCTATACTCCCTAACCTTGTCTTCTCTTATATATCAATACCTAATAACAGTAGTCTAGTATGGGGCCATGTTTATAGACTCTTCCTATACTCCCTAACCTTGTCTTCTCTTATATATCAACACCTAATAACAGTAGTCTAGTATGGGGCCATGTTTATAGACTCTTACTCCCTAACCTTGGGTCTTCTTCTCTTATATATCAACACCTAATAACAGTAGTCTAGTATGGGGCCATGTTTATAGACTCTTCCTATACTCCCTAACCTTGTCTTCTCTTATATATCAACACCTAATAACAGTAGTCTAGTATGGGGCCATGTTTATAGACTCTTCCTATACTCCCTAACCTTGTCTTCTCTTATATATCAACACCTAATAACAGTAGTCTAGTATGGGGCCATGTTTATAGACTCTTCCTATACTCCCTAACCTTGTCTTCTCTTATATATCAACACCTAATAACAGTAGTCTAGTATGGGGCCATGTTTATAGACTCTTCCTATACTCCCTAACCTTGTCTTCTCTTATATATCAACACCTAATAACAGTAGTCTAGTATGGGGCCATGTTTATAGACTCTTCCTATACTCCCTAACCTTGGGTCTTCTCTTATATATCAACACCTAATAACAGTAGTCTAGTATGGGGCCATGTTTATAGACTCTTCCTATACTCCCTAACCTTGTCTTCTCTTATATATCAACACCTAATAACAGTAGTCTAGTATGGGGCCATGTTTATAGACTCTTCCTATACTCCCTAACCTTGTCTTCTCTTATATATCAACACCTAATAACAGTAGTCTAGTATGGGGCCATGTTTATAGACTCTTCCTATACTCCCTAACCTTGTCTTCTCTTATATATCAACACCTAATAACAGTAGTCTAGTATGGGGCCATGTTTATAGACTCTTCCTATACTCCCTAACCTTGTCTTCTCTTATATATCAACACCTAATAACAGTAGTCTAGTATGGGGCCATGTTTATAGACTCTTCCTATACTCCCTAACCTTGTCTTCTCTTATATATCAACACCTAATAACAGTAGTCTAGTATGGGGCCATGTTTATAGACTCTTCCTATACTCCCTAACCTTGTCTTCTCTTATATATCAACACCTAATAACAGTAGTCTAGTATGGGGCCATGTTTATAGACTCTTCCATACTCCCTAACCTTGTCTTCTCTTATATATCAACACCTAATAACAGTAGTCTAGTATGGGGCCATGTTTATAGACTCTTCCTATACTCCCTTACCTTGGGTCCTCTTCTCTTATATATCAACACCTAATAACAGTAGTCTAGTATGGGGCCATGTTTATAGACTCTTCCTATACTCCCTAACCTTGTCTTCTCTTATATATCAACACCTAATAACAGTAGTCTAGTATGGGGCCATGTTTATAGACTCTTCCTATACTCCCTAACCTTGTCTTCTCTTATATATCAACACCTAATAACAGTAGTCTAGTATGGGGCCATGTTTATAGACTCTTCCTATACTCCCTAACCTTGTCTTCTCTTATATATCAACACCTAATAACAGTAGTCTAGTATGGGGCCATGTTTATAGACTCTTCCTATACTCCCTAACCTTGTCTTCTCTTATATATCAACACCTAATAACAGTAGTCTAGTATGGGGCCATGTTTATAGACTCTTCCTATACTCCCTAACCTTGTCTTCTCTTATATATCAACACCTAATAACAGTAGTCTAGTATGGGGCCATGTTTATAGACTCTTCCTATACTCCCTAACCTTGGGTCCTCTTCTCTTATATATCAACACCTAATAACAGTAGTCTAGTATGGGGCCATGTTTATAGACTCTTCCTATACTCCCTAACCTTGTCTTCTCTTATATATCAACACCTAATAACAGTAGTCTAGTATGGGGCCATGTTTATAGACTCTTCCTATACTCCCTAACCTTGTCTTCTCTTATATATCAACACCTAATAACAGTAGTCTAGTATGGGGCCATGTTTATAGACTCTTCCTATACTCCCTAACCTTGTCTTCTCTTATATATCAACACCTAATAACAGTAGTCTAGTATGGGGCCATGTTTATAGACTCTTCCTATACTCCCTAACCTTGTCTTCTCTTATATATCAACACCTAATAACAGTAGTCTAGTATGGGGCCATGTTTATAGACTCTTCCTATACTCCCTAACCTTGTCTTCTCTTATATATCAACACCTAATAACAGTAGTCTAGTATGGGGCCATGTTTATAGACTCTTCCTATACTCCCTAACCTTGTCTTCTCTTATATATCAACACCTAATAACAGTAGTCTAGTATGGGGCCATGTTTATAGACTCTTCCTATACTCCCTAACCTTGTCTTCTCTTATATATCAACACCTAATAACAGTAGTCTAGTATGGGGCCATGTTTATAGACTCTTCCTATACTCCCTAACCTTGTCTTCTCTTATATATCAACACCTAATAACAGTAGTCTAGTATGGGGCCATGTTTATAGACTCTTCCTATACTCCCTAACCTTGGGTCCTCTTCTCTTATATATCAACACCTAATAACAGTAGTCTAGTATGGGGCCATGTTTATAGACTCTTCCTATACTCCCTAACCTTGTCTTCTCTTATATATCAACACCTAATAACAGTAGTCTAGTATGGGGCCATGTTTATAGACTCTTCCTATACTCCCTAACCTTGTCTTCTCTTATATATCAACACCTAATAACAGTAGTCTAGTATGGGGCCATGTTTATAGACTCTTCCTATACTCCCTAACCTTGTCTTCTCTTATATATCAACACCTAATAACAGTAGTCTAGTATGGGGCCATGTTTATAGACTCTTCCTATACTCCCTAACCTTGTCTTCTCTTATATATCAACACCTAATAACAGTAGTCTAGTATGGGGCCATGTTTATAGACTCTTCCTATACTCCCTAACCTTGTCTTCTCTTATATATCAACACCTAATAACAGTAGTCTAGTATGGGGCCATGTTTATAGACTCTTCCTATACTCCCTAACCTTGTCTTCTCTTATATATCAACACCTAATAACAGTAGTCTAGTATGGGGCCATGTTTATAGACTCTTCCTATACTCCCTAACCTTGTCTTCTCTTATATATCAACACCTAATAACAGTAGTCTAGTATGGGGCCATGTTTATAGACTCTTCCTATACTCCCTAACCTTGTCTTCTCTTATATATCAACACCTAATAACAGTAGTCTAGTATGGGGCCATGTTTATAGACTCTTCCTATACTCCCTAACCTTGTCTTCTCTTATATATCAATACCTAATAACTAATCTTCTGTTAGTTATTATGCTGGTCAGCTAGTAGTCGCTATGTTTATAGACTCTTCCTATACTCCCTAACCTTGTCTTCTACAGTTCTATAGTTTCCTAATACATCAATAATGCTCAATCATTCCTTAATGCTTTAAGCTATGCCAGATAATATTGCAAATATAATTTGCTTAAAACACTTCTAAAACTCTTTAAACAAAGCAAACACCCATATATTTACCTTGAAGCTCTGTTCCCTTGGTCCTTCCACTGGGCTCAATAAGAGTAGTAATATTTTAACAGCCCTCTGTTGTTTATACTACTATAATCTTCTTATTTAGTCTGAATTTCCTATGGTTTTTACTGCCTACTGTTTAGATATTGATTCCTTCTTATCAACCTTTTGGCTACTACGAGGCTTGAACTATTCCTGGGCTTTTGGCTACTACGAGGCTTGAACTATTCCTGGGCTTTTGGCTACTACGAGGCTTGAACTATTCCTGGGCTTTTGGCTACTACGAGGCTTGAACTATTCCTGGGCTTTTGGCTACTACGAGGCTTGAACTATTCCTGGGCTTTTGGCTACTACGAGGCTTGAACTATTCCTGGGCTTTTGGCTACTACGAGGCTTGAACTATTCCTGGGCTTTTGGCTACTACGAGGCTTGAACTATTCCTGGGCTTTTGGCTACTACGAGGCTTGAACTATTCCTGGGCTTTTTCACTCTTGCCGAACTGTCCGCACCAAAGATGGAACGTTGTTGCTTTCAAGAGTTCTCCACGCCTCGCATTGTTGAGGGGCGACGTTCTCTCGTGCACAATCTTGTTCACTCACTCTTTTTATCAAGATGCGTAGCACAACACATTTCTTTAAGAAATACCAGTCTATAGTTTTGCTTGCGCCTTGAGATCAAAGTAGTCAATACAAACAGAGTATAGTAAAAGTAATTTACCTGGTCTGATGATTCTCTATGATGTCCAAATTCATATGGGTAGAGGATCATGTCTAGTTATTTACCTGGTCTGATGATTCTCTATGACGTCCAAATCATATGGGTAGAGGATCATGTCTAGTTATTTACCTGGTCTGATGATTCTCTATGACGTCCAAATCATATGGGTTGAGGATCATGTCTTGGTACTGATCTCTCCTCATTTTATACCTCTTCTAGACACTCAGTTTGGAGGAAGATGTTCGGGAGTAGAATCTATCTTAACACAGAGTGCCATTGCATTACGTATTAAGTAGCACTTAGTCCAAAGTTAGGTCCTCTAGCACTGATGCCCATAGGTATTCTTCCGTTGGGGCGTCGTCTTGGTAACACGCCTCTTCAGTCTTCCTATAGGTTGGTTCTTGTTTAATTCCCGGTACTTGTATTTCCCATGCCTTTGGCTCCCTCTGCTGGTCACCAGCTGTTGTGGCCATTTCTTCTTTTATCCCCCAGTCAACAGATGGCCTTAGAGTCCATGAATGTGGCCCTGGAACTGGACCGGCCAATGAGGGAGGGGTCTGATATTTTTTGCCTTTTGCCACAGATTACAAGCAGTGTACACTAACAGAGACTAGACTAGGATTAAAAGCAGTGTACACTAACAGAGACTAGACTAGGATTAAAAGCAGTGTACACTAACAGAGACTAGACTAGGATTAAAAGCAGTGTACACTAACAGAGACTAGACTAGGATTAAAAGCAGTGTACACTAACAGAGACTAGACTAGGATTAAAAGCAGTGTACACTAACAGAGACTAGACTAGGATTAAAATTAAAAGCAGTGTACACTAACAGAGACTAGACTAGGATTACAAGACTAGACAGTTAAAAGTACACTAACAGAGACTAGACTAGGATTAAAAGCAGTGTACACTAACAGAGACTAGACTAGGATTAAAAGCAGTGTACACTAACAGAGACTAGACTAGGATTACAAACAGAGACAGTGTACACTAACAGAGACTAGACTAGGATTACAATCAGTGTACACTAACAGAGACTAGACTAGGATTAAAAGCAGTGTACACTAACAGAGACTAGACTAGGATTACAATCAGTGTACACTAACAGAGACTAGACTAGGATTAAAATCAGTGTACACTAACAGAGACTAGACTAGGATTAAAAGCAGTGTACACTAACAGAGACTAGACTAGGATTAAAAGCAGTGTACACTAACAGAGACTAGACTAGGATTAAAAGCACACTAACAGAGACTAGACTAGGATTAAAAGCAGTGTACACTAACAGAGACTAGACTAGGATTAAAAGCAGTGTACACTAACAGAGACTAGACTAGGATTACAATCAGTGTACACTAACAGAGACTAGACTAGGATTAAAAGCAGTGTACACTAACAGAGACTAGACTAGGATTACAATCAGTGTACACTAACAGAGACTAGACTAGGATTAAAAGCAGTGTACACTAACAGAGACTAGACTAGGATTAAAAGCAGTGTACACTAACAGAGACTAGACTAGGATTAAAAGCAGTGTACACAACAGGACTAGACTAGGATTAAAAGCAGTGTACACCAGAGACTAGACTAGGATTAAAAGCAGTGTACACTAACAGAGACTAGACTAGGATTAAAAGCAGTGTACACTAACAGAGACTAGACTAGGATTAGTGCCAGGTTCATATTCCCCTAACCTTAACCTAGCCCGTGCCAGGACGTTCTATAAAGCTATGGGGAACAGCCCCTTTGGGCAAAATGTGTTTGACCAATCAACAGCAGCTACAGGTTGGGTGGAACAGCCCCTTTGGGCAAAATGTGTTTGACCAATCAGCAGCAGCTACAGGTTGGGTGGAACAGCCCCTTTGGGCATAATGTGTTTGACCAATCAGCAGCAGCTACAGGTTGGGTGGAACAGCCCCTTTTACTCCTTTTGAAGTTCCTATTTGTTCGTTGTCTAGTTATCTTAAATGATTACCTTCAGGACAATGAAGTCAAGGTATTGGAGTGTCCATCATAAAGCCCTGACCTCAATCATATAGAAAATGTGTAGGCAGAACTGAAAAAGCGTGTGCGAGCAAGGAGGCCTACAAACCTGACTCAGTTACACCAGCTCTGTCAGGAGGAATGGGCCAAAATTCACCCAACTTATTGTGGGAAGCTTTTTGAAGGCTACCCGAAACATTTGATCCAAGTTAAACAATTTAAAAGGCAATGCTACCAAATACTAATTGAGTGTATGAGAAATTTCTGACCCACTGGGAATCTGATAAAATAAATAAAAGCTGAAATAAATCATTCTTTCTACTATTATTCTAAAAATAAAGTGGTGATCCTAACTGGCCTAAGACAGGGATTTTTTTACTAGGATTAAATGTCAGGAATTGTGAAAAACTGAGTTTAAATGTATTTGGCTAAGGTGTATGTAAACGTTTCCACTTCAACTGTAGTTTGTGTTTATAAATAGTTTGTGAAAATGGTGAGTTTCTTTGTTTTGTAGTAAAAAAAAGACAGATGAAGATTAAGGTGTTTCCAATGACATCATCAACCAATTAGTACGCAATTAGTAGGCAAAGCTAGGAGCCTCTTTGGATTCCCAATACCCTGGGTCCATATGTAAACAGTTGCCAACAACGTCTCTCTTCTTAGAACCAGCGGGGCAACTGAGAGACCTTGTTGGCAGCTGTTTACATAGACCCTGGCATAGGGTGTTGGGAAGCCATACATTTACCAGAGAGGCTCCTGGACTGGTCTAGACCCAGGAATAGGGTGTTGGGAAGCCATACCATTACCAGAGAGGCTCCTGGACTGGTCTAGACCCAGGAATAGGGTGTTAGGAAGCCATACCATTACCAGAGAGGCTCCTGGACTGGTCTAGACCCAGGAATAGGGTGTTGGGAAGCCATACCATTACCAGAGAGGCTCCTGGACTGGTCTAGACCCTGGAATAGGGTGTTGGGAAGCCATACCATTACCAGAGAGGCTCCTGGACTGGTCTAGACCCTGGAATAGGGTGTTGGGAAGCCATACCATTACCAGAGAGGCTCCTGGACTGGTCTAGACCCTGGAATAGGGTGTTGGGAAGCCATACCATTACCAGAGAGGCTCCTGGACTGGTCTAGACCCTGGAATAGGGTGTTGGGAAGCCATACCATTACCAGAGAGGCTCCTGGACTGGTCTAGACCCAGGAATAGGGTGTTGGGAAGCCATACCATTACCAGAGAGGCTCCTGGACTGGTCTAGACCCTGGAATAGGGTGTTGGGAAGCCATACCATTACCAGAGAGGCTCCTGGACTGGTCTAGACCCTGGAATAGGGTGTTAGAAGCCATACCATTACCAGAGAGGCTCCTGGACTGGTCTAGACCCTGGAATAGGGTGTTGGGAAGCCATACCATTACCAGAGAGGCTCCTGGACTGGTCTAGACCCTGGAATAGGGTGTTGGGAAGCCATACCATTACCAGAGAGGCTCCTGGACTGGTCTAGACCCTGGAATAGGGTGTTGGGAAGCCATACCATTACCAGAGAGGCTCCTGGACTGGTCTAGACCCTGGAATAGGGTGTTAGGAAGCCATACCATTACCAGAGAGGCTCCTGGACTGGTCTAGTCTCAGGAATAGGGTGTTGGGAAGCAATACCATTACCAGAGAGGCTCATGGACTGGTCTGGAGACCCTGGAATAGGGTGTTGGGAAACCATACCATTACCAGAGAGGCTCCTGGACTGGTCTATACCCTGGAATAGGGTGTTGGGAAGCCATACCATTACCAGAGAGGCTCCTGGACTGGTCTAGACCCTGGAATAGGGTTTGAGGAAGCCATACCATTACCAGATAGGCTCCTGGACTGGTCCAGACCCTGGAATAGGGTTTTAGGAAGCCATACCATTACCAGAGAGGCTCCTGGAGCAGCAGAACTTGGTAATGGTATGAGATTCACTGCTGTCTGAATGGAAAAGAGAGAGACTGGTCACCCATTAGAGTTGTAGATGGTAAGACTCTGGACTGGTCTCCCATTAGAGTTGTAGATGGTAAGGCTCTGGACTGGTCACCCATTAGAGTTGTAGATGGTAAGGCTCTGGACTGGTCACCCATTAGAGTTGTAAGGCTCTGGACTGGTCACCCATTAGAGTTGTAGATGGTAAGGTTCTGGACTGGTCACCCATTAGAGTTGTAGATGGTAAGGCTCTGGACTGGTCACCCATTAGAGTTGTAGATGGTAAGGCTCTGGACTGGTCACCCATTAGAGTTGTAGATGGTAAGGCTCTGGACTGGTCACCCATTAGAGTTGTAGATGGTAAGGCTCTGGACTGGTCTCCCATTAGAGTTGTAGATGGTAAGGCTCTGGACTGGTCTCCCATTAGAGTTGTAGATGGTAAGGCTCTGGACTGGTCACCCATTAGAGTTGTAGATGGTAAGGCTCTGGACTGGTCACCCATTAGAGTTGTAAGACTCTGGACTGGTCACCCATTAGAGTTCTAGATGGACTCTGGACTGGTCACCCATTAGAGTTGTCTGGACTGGTCACCCAGTCCACCTGAGTTGTAGATGGTAAGGTTCTGCTGACTGGTCACCCATTAGAGTTGTAGATGGTAAGGTTCTGGACTGGTCACCCATTAGAGTTGTAGATGGTAAGGCTCTGGACTGGTCACCCATTAGAGTTGTAGATGGTATGGCTCTGGACTGGTCACCCATTAGAGTTGTAGATGGTAAGGCTCTGGACTGGTATCCATTAGAGTTGTAGATGGTAAGGCTCTGATGGTACCCATTAGAGTTGTAAGGCTCTGGACTGGTCACCCATTAGAGTTGTAGATGGTAAGGCTCTGGACTGGTCACCCATTAGAGTTGTAGATGGTAAGGCTCTGGACTGGTCACCCATTAGAGTTGTAAGGCTCTGGACTGGTCACCCATTAGAGTTGTAGATGGTAAGGCTCTGGACTGGTCACCCATTAGAGTTGTAGATGGTAAGGCTCTGGACTGGTCACCCATTAGAGTTGTAGATGGTAAGGCTCTGGGCTGGTCACCCATTAGAGTTGTAAGGCTCTGGACTGGTCACCCATTAGAGTTGTAAGGCTCTGGACTGGTCACCCATTAGAGTTGTAAGGCTCTGGACTGGTCACCCATTAGAGTTGTAAGGCTCTGGACTGGTCACCCATTAGAGTTGTAAGGCTCTGGACTGGTCACCCATTAGAGTTGTAGATGGTAAGGCTCTGGACTGGTCACCCATTAGAGTTGTAGATGGTAAGGCTCTGGACTGGTCACCCATTAGAGTTGTAGATGGTAAGGCTCTGGACTGGTCACCCATTAGAGTTGTAAGGCTCTGGACTGGTCACCCATTAGAGTTGTAGATCTGGACTGGTCACCCATTAGAGTTGTAGATGGTAAGGCTCTGGACTGGTCACCCATTAGAGTTGTAGATGGTAAGGCTCTGGACTGGTCACCCATTAGAGTTGTAAGGCTCTGGACTGGTCACCCATTAGAGTTGTAAGGTGGACTGGTCATCCCATTAGAGTTGTAAGACTCTGGACTGGTCACCCATTAGAGTTGTAGATGGTAAGGCTCTGGACTGGTCACCCATTAGAGTTGTAAAGGCTCTGGACTGGTCACCCATTAGAGTTGTAAGGCTCTGGACTGGTCACCCATTAGAGTTGTAGATGGTAAGGCTCTGGACTGGTCACCCATTAGAGTTGTAAGGCTCTGGACTGGTCACCCATTAGAGTTGTAAGGCTCTGGACTGGTCACCTATTAGAGTTGTAAGGCTCTGGACTGGTCACCCATTAGAGTTGTAGATGGTAAGGCTCTGGACTGGTCACCCATTAGAGTGGTAAGGCTCTGGATTGGTCACCCATTAGAGTTGTAGATGGTAATGCTCTGGACTGGTCACCCATTAGAGTTGTAGTTGTACGGCTCTGGACTGGTCACCCATTAGAGTTGTAGATGGTAAGGTTCTGGACTGGTCACCCATTAGAGTTGTAGATGGTAAGGCTCTGGACTGGACACCCATTAGTTGTAGATGGTAAGGTTCTAGACTGGTCACCCATTAGAATTGTAGATGGTAAGGTCTCTGGACTGGTCACCCATTAGAGTTGTAGATGGTAAGGCTCTGGACTGGTCACCCATTAGAGTTGTAAGGTTCTGGACTGGTCACCCATTAGAGTTGTACGGCTCTGGACTGGTCACCCATTAGAGTTGTAGATGGTAAGGCTCTGGACTGGTCACCCATTAGAGTTGTAGATGGTAAGGCTCTGCACTGGTCACCCATTAGAGTTGTAGATGGTAAGGCTCTGGACTGGTCTCCCATTAGAGTTGTAGATGGTAAGGCTCTGGACTGGTCACCCATTAGAGTTGTAGATGGTAAGGCTCTGGACTGGTCTCCCATTAGAGTTGTAGATGGTAAGGCTCTGGACTGGTCACCCATTAGAGTTGTAAGGTTTTGGACTGGTCACCCATTATAGTTGTAGATGGTAAGGTTCTGGACTGGTCACCCATTAGAGTTGTAAAGGCTCTGAACTGGTCACCCATTAGAGTTGTAGATGGTAAGGCTCTGGACTGGTCACCCATTAGAGTTGTAGATGGTAAGGTTCTGGACTGGTCACCCATTAGAGTTGTAAGGTTCTAGACTGGTCACCCATTAGAACTGTAAGGTTCTAGACTGGTCACCCGTGTGTTAATGTTATGCAAGGTATCCAGTACATGACAGATATTAATTCACTATCCAACATGAGAATAACCATCTCCTAACTCTGAGACAAAGTGGAAATCAGCATGTGACATTCAAGAAGAAACTGAGCAAAGAGCAAGCTTCCAAGACTTGGTGAGTTTCATTAAGAGACAGGCTAGGATAACCTCATATCCTATATTCAGAAACACCCAAGACTTGGTGAGTTTTATTAAGAGGGAGGCTAGGTTCTTAAAGGCTTATAGTGTTGTGATTATTGATTGATTATCAATAATTATATTTGGTTGTGATAGTTGCAAAATATTTTTGGGGGATGCTGCAGTTGTTAGCGCTAATGCTAGGATGGTAGCAAATCTGTTAGCTGGAATGCTAACGCTTATTGACAGACTGGTAGTAAATATGTTAGCCAGAATGCTAACGCTTATTGACATAGACTGGTAGTAAATATGTTAGCCAGAATGCTAACGCTTATTGACATAGACTGGTAGCAAAGCTGTTAGCTAGAATGCTAACATTTATTAACATAGGCTGGTAGCAAAGCTGTTAGCTAGAATGCTAATGCTAGGCTGGTAGCAAAGCTGTTAGCTGGAATGCTAGGCTAGCCAAAGCGCATTTTACTGGTTGAAGTGTTTTTTGATTTGCGATGACACAAACATTATATTACGCAGGACATTCAAACGAGCCTTACAATTATAATCCAAAGTAGTGTGAAATTCACTCATAAGCAACTATTTTTGCTATGAGAACTCCCCTGAGTTTTCCCCCACGGTGGTGAATTAGTGAATAGTCACAGAGCTTTTTTAATTTTTAATTTAAATGTTTTTTTTTTTACCCCTTTTTCTCTCCAATTTCGTGGTATCCAATTGTTGTTTTTAGTAGCTCATCGCTACAACTCCCGTACGGGCTCGGGAGAGACGAAGGTTGAAAGTCATGCGTCCTCCGATACACAACCCAACCAAGCCGTTGCTTCCTCTTCACTGCACAGTGTTTGTGTTGTCGCAAATCAACTTGGTTAGCCCGGCCCGCGCGATGAGACAAGGACATCCCTACCGGCCAACCCTAACCCGGACCTCTCGATGTATTGTGCGTCGCCCCACGGACCTCTCGGTCGGTTACGACAGAGCCTGGGCGCGAACCCAGAGTCACAGCTGGCGTTGCAGTACAGCGCCCTTAACCACTGCGCCACCCGGGAGGCCCCTAGGCACAAAGCTTAATGTGAGTTTACTTGAGTAGCACTCCTGATCTTGCGCTGTAATATTCAGAATACATCGAGTGGAAGGGTAGCTTAGTGGTTAGAGCGTTGGACTAGTAACCAGAAGGTTGCAAGTTCAAATCCCCAAGCTGACAAGGTACAAGGTCTTTCTGTCCCTGAACAAGGCAGTTAACTGTCAATGAATTTGTTCTTAACTGACCTGCCTAGTTAAATAAAAGTAAAATAAATTTAAAAAACATTGTGAAAAACTAAAAACAACCTGAGGATTGATTATTAACATTGTTTGAAATGTTTCTATGAACTTTATGGATACTATTTGGGTTTTTAATCTGGCTGTTGTGATTGCTTTTGAGCCTGTGGATTAATGAACAAAACGCATGAACAAAACTAAGGTTTTTGGATATAAAAAGAGACTTTATCGAACAAAACTAACATTTATTGAGTAAATGGGAGTTTTGTGAGTGCAACAATATGAAGATCATCAAAGGTAAGTGATTCATTTTATTGCTATTTCTGACTTGTGTATCTTCTCTACTTGGCAGGTTACTGTTTGTAATGATTTGTCTGCTGGGCGCTGTTCTCAGATTATCACATGGTAGGCTTTCGCCATAAAGCCTTTTTGAAATCTGACACCGTGGTTGGATTAACAAGAAGTTCATCTTTAAACTTGCATGTTTTATGAATTTTTATAATGACTATTTCTGTTTTTTGAATTCTGCAATTTCACTGGATGTTAGTCGTGTGCTAGTGTCCCACGTACCCTAGTGAGGTTAAACATTCATTAAAGACGTACATTATTGTACAACTTTTACCTCAAATAAACAGTGGATTTCAGCCTTTAACCGTCTAACTTTGTTGTTCACACAGGAGAGAGACTGAACTATCGTGGATCCTCTGGGGAGCCTCAACAACCTCATGACGCTGAAGAGGCAGAGACAAGTTTCTCCAGATCAGAACTCCTCAAGAAACACCAGCAGAGACCACCAGGGAAGAAACCTAACCGCTGCTCTGACTGTGGGAAGAGTTTCACCTCTTCTTCAGATCTTAAAATACACCAGAGAATCCACACAGGAGAGAAACCTTACAGCTGCTCCGACTGTGCAAGGAGTTTTACTACACGTAGCCAGATGATATCTCATCGGAGAACACACACAGGAGAAAAACCTTTCAGTTGTGATCGATGTGGGAAGAGTTTTGCTCAGTCAGGCAACCTGACAATTCACCAGAGAACACACACGGGTGAGAAACCTTACCACTGCTCTGACTGTGGAATGAGTTTTACTACCTCAGGTGGACTGATATCACACCAGAGAACACATACAGGAGATCAGTGTGGGAAGAGTTTTCCCGCCGCAAGGAACCTGAATCTAGTTCACCAGAGAGAACACACAGCTGATCTGACTGTACACCAGAGAAGGTACACTGTAGAGAAACCATACCGTTGCTCAGACTGTGGGATGAGTTTTACTACATCAAGCGGACTGATATCACACCAGAGAATCCACACTGGAGAGAAACTATACCACTGCTCAGATTGTGGCATGAGTTTTGCTGGATTAGACAAACTGACTATACACCAGAGGTTACACACAGAGAGGACTTTTAGTTGCGATCAATGTGGGAAAAGCTTTGCCGCAGCAACAAACCTGACAGTTCACCAGAGAACACACACGGGAGAGAGGCCTTATAGCTGCGATGAATGTGGGAAGAGATTCACTCAGTCGGCACACCTGACTGTACACCAGAGAACTCACACGGGAGAGCAGCCGTATAGCTGCGATCAATGTGGGAAACATTTTGCTTTGCCAGGAAACCTGACTGTACACAAGAGAACACACACCGGAGAGAAACCTTACAGCTGTGATGTATGTGAGGATAGTTTCGCCACCTGGACTGCCCTGGCTACACACAAACGAATCCACACGGGTGAGAAACCGTACCACTGCTCCGACTGTGGAATGAGCTTTACTTCCTCAAGCGACTTGAGAAGACACCAGAGAAAACACACAGGAGAGAAGCCTTATAGCTGTGATCAGTGTGGGAAGAGCTTTATTCGATCAGACTCCCTGGCAAAACACAAGAAGATACATGCAGGAGAAACACAGAGTGTGGAATGATCTCCAACACTAGACCTGGGTAGTAGAACACAGAGTGTGGAATGATCTCCAACACCAGACCTGGGTAGTAGAACACAGAGTGTAGAATGATCTCCAACACCAGACCTGGGTAGTAGAACATAGAGTGTAGAATGATCTCCAACACTAGACCTAGGTAGTAGAACACAGAGTGTAGAATGATCTCCAACACCAGACCTGGGTAGTAGAACACAGAGTGTAGAATGATCTCCAACACTAGACCTAGGTAGTAGAACACAGAGTGTAGAATGATCTCCAACACTAGACCTAGGTAGTAGAACACAGAGTGTAGAATGATCTCCAACACCAGACCTGGGTAGTAGAACGATCTCCAACACCAGACCTGGGTAGTAGAACACAGAGTGTAGAATGATCTCCAACACCAGACCTGGGTAGTAGAACACAGAGTGTGGAATGATCTCCAACACCAGACCTGGGTAGTAGAACACAGAGTGTGGAATGATCTCCAACACCAGACCTGGGTAGTAGAACACAGAGTGTAGAATGATCTCCAACACCAGACCTGGGTAGACGAACACAGAGTAATGATCTATTTGTAATCGAACTATTGATGTTGTAGTGTTTGTGTTCAACTTGTTTCATAATAATAATAATATAATTTATAACATTGTAAAATCCCACAACTTTTGACAGCTCTAAACTCAAATGATTTTTAATTTTGTAAATGGAACATTTATAGAAAATGTTATAGATGGAGGAACAGGACAATAAATGTGATATTTTGATTTCGTTTCCTTCTCAAAAATCCTGAGGAAGTTCATGTTGGAAAAGTAGGTATGAGACATATCATGTAGCCTCGCCTCCAGGTTTCATTATTGTAATCTGTTTTCATAGCTACTATAAAAATCTAGAATAAACAAAGTGCTCTTTCCAAACATCCCTATGACCACAAGACGTTGACAATACGTCTTATTAACGTATTGTCGACCACCAGACGTTGACAATACGTCTTATTAACGTATTGTGCTCACTGGGATGTACAGTGTTCTACATGTCATATTGTTGTCATGTTATGATCTCTTATCTTTTTGTCTGTTTGTTTTATAAAAATGAACACCATAGGGTCAGAGACGGGGGAGAGAGCGAGGGTCAGAGACGGGGGAGAGAGCGAGGGTCAGAGACGGAGGAGAGAGCGAGGGTCAGAGACGGAGGAGAGAGCGAGGGTCAGAGACGGAGGAGAGAGCGAGGGTCAGAGACGGAGGAGAGAGCGAGGGTCAGAGACGGAGGAGAGAGCGAGGGTCAGAGACGGAGGAGAGAGCGAGGGTCAGAGACGGAGGAGAGAGAGAGGGTCAGAGACTGGGGAGAGAGCGAGGGTCAGAGACTGGGGAGAGAGCGAGGGTCAGAGACTGGGGAGAGAGCGAGGGTCAGAGACTGGGGAGAGAGCGAGGGTCAGAGACTGGGGAGAGAGCGAGGGTCAGAGACTGGGGAGAGAGCGAGGGTCAGAGACTGGGGAGAGAGCGAGGGTCAGAGACTGGGGAGAGAGCGAGGGTCAGAGACTGGGGAGAGAGCGAGGGTCAGAGACTGGGGAGAGAGCGAGGGTCAGAGACGGGGGAGAGAGCGAGGGTCAGAGACGGGGGAGAGAGCGAGGGTCAGAGACGGGGGGAGAGAGCGAGGGTCAGAGACGGGGGGAGAGAGCGAGGGTCAGAGACGGGGGAGAGAGCGAGGGTCAGAGACGGGGGAGAGAGCGAGGGTCAGAGACGGGGGAGAGAGCGAGGGTCAGAGACGGGGGAGAGAGCGAGGGTCAGAGACTGGGGAGAGAGCGAGGGTCAGAGAGGGAGAGCGAGGGTCAGAGAGGGAGAGCGAGGGAGGAAAAGTATTGTCATGTTTTGTTGATTTTCAGAATGCTTTTGATCCATGATGGATTATATATTTTTTAAACTCCAACTGGGGAGAGAGCGAGGGTCAGAGACTGGGGAGAGAGCGAGGGTCAGAGACTGGGGAGAGAGCGAGGGTCAGAGACTGGGGAGAGAGCGAGGGTCAGAGACTGGGGAGAGAGCGAGGGTCAGAGACTGGGGAGAGAGCGAGGGTCAGAGACTGGGGAGAGAGCGAGGGTCAGAGACTGGGGAGAGAGCGAGGGTCAGAGACTGGGGAGAGAGCGAGGGTCAGAGACGGGGAGAGAGCGAGGGTCAGAGACGGGGAGAGAGCGAGGGTCAGAGACGGGGAGAGAGCGAGGGTCAGAGACGGGGGGAGAGAGCGAGGGTCAGAGACGGGGGAGAGAGCGAGGGTCAGAGACGGGGGAGAGAGCGAGGGTCAGAGACGGGGGAGAGAGCGAGGGTCAGAGACTGGGGAGAGAGCGAGGGTCAGAGACTGGGGAGAGAGCGAGGGTCAGAGACTGGAGAGAGCGAGGGTCAGAGACTGGGGAGAGCGAGGGTCAGAGAGGGAGAGCGAGGGAGGAAAAGTATTGTCATGTTTTGTTGATTTTCAGAATGCTTTTGATCCATGATGGATTATATATTTTTTAAACTCCAATGTGACGTTGGGGGTAAAGTATCATCAGATATATTTACTCAAACAACAGTAATACTATTATTTCTTTTGAATCTTTTTGTTTTTATATCGGATAAACGCTCCAAACATCCCTATGAGCACAAGTGTTTTTGGTTGAATACTTTCTGCCACTAAATGTCATATTGTTGTCAGGTTATGATCTCTTGCCTTTTTGTCTGTTTGAAATTGACACCATTTATACATGTTATGATCTGCCTTCTCGTCTACTGTTTTAAATTAACACCATTTATACATCATGGATCAATTAATTATTATTCATTTTATATAATTGATTGTTGTGACAAATTTGTTTTTTTAAGTGTACAGTATGTTAAAGGACCTCTATGAGAGAGAGGGTCAGAGTATAAGGGGTCAGCTGGTGCGCGATGTCTATAATATTAAAGAAGTCTCAAGGTATTGCACGCCTGAGGTAGAGTACCTCATGATAAGCTGTAGACCACACTACCTTTGGGGCGGCAGCGTAGCCTAGTGGTTAGAGCGTTGGACTAGTAACCGGAAGGTTGCGAGTTCAAACCCCCAAGCTGACAAGGTACAAATCTGTCATTCTGCCCCTGAACAGGCAGTTAACCCACTGTTCCCAGGCCGTCATTGAAAATAAGAATATGTTCTTAACTGACTTGCCTGGTTAAATAAAGGTAAAAAAATAAAGAAAAATCTACCTAGAGAGTTTAATCTGTATTATTCGTAGCCGTCTATTTACCACCACAGACCGATGCTGGCACTAAGACCGCTCTCAACCAACTCTGAGGCCATAAGCAAACAGGAAAACGCTCACCAAGAAGCGGTGCTCCTAGTGGCCGGGGATTTTAATGCAGGCAAACTTAAATCAGTTTTACCTAATTTCTACCAGCATGTTAAATGTGCAACGAGAGGGGAAAAACTCTCTCCATACAGAAATGGTTTGTTGAGATCGGTGTGGAAAAAACTTGATTGGCCTGCACAGAGCCCTGACCTCAACCACATCAAACTCCTTTGTGATGAATTGGAAGCCAACTGCGAGCCAGGCCTAATCGCCCAACATCAGTGGCCCGAGCAGGTGTCCACATACTTTTGATCACATTAGTATTTGTAATGTAGTTATATGGGGTCATTAATAGTAGTAGTAGTTCGTATTCCCCTGAGTCCATAGAGAGACCTAAGACAACAACATGGCAAGGCAGCAACCCAACATGGTAGCAACACACCATGACAACAACATAGCAAGGCAACAACACAACATGGTAGCAACACACCATGACAACAACATAGCAAGGCAGAAACACACCATGGTAGCAACACACCATGACAACAACATAGCAAGGCAGCAACACACCATGACAACAACATAGCAAGGCAGAAACACAACATGGTAGCAACACACCATGACAACAACATAGCAAGGCAACAACACAACATGGTAGCAACACACCATGACAACAACATAGCAAGGCAGCAACACAACATGGTAGCAACACAGCATGGAAGAAACACAACATGACAACAACATGGTAGCAACACACCATGACAACAACATGGCAAGGCAGCAACACAACAAGGTAGCAACACAACAAGGAAGCAACACAACAAGGTAGCAACAACATAGCAAGGTAGAAACACAACAAGGCAGCAACACAACATAGCAAGGCAGCATCACAACATGGTAGCAACACAAGGCAGCAACACAACAAGGTAGCAACAACATAGCAAGGTAGAATCACAAGGCAGCAACACAACATAGCAAGGCAGCAACACAACAAGGTAGCAACACAACATAGCAAGGCAGCAACACAACAAGGCAGCAACACAACAAGGTAGCAACACAACAAGGTAGCAACACAACAAGGCAGCAACACAACATAGCAAGGCAGCAACACAACAAGGTAGCAACACAACATAGCAAGGCAGCAACACAACATAGCAAGGCAGCAACACAACAAGGCAGCAACACAACATATCAAGGCAGCAACACAACAAGGCAGCAACACAACATAGCAAGGCAGCAACACAACATAGCAAGGTAGCAACACAACAAGGCAGCAACACAACATATCAAGGCAGCAACACAACAAGGCAGCAACACAACATAGCAAGGCAGCAACACACCATGACAACAACATAGCAAGGCAGAAACACAACATGGTAGCAACACACCATGACAACAACATAGCAAGGCAACAACACAACATGGTAGCAACACACCATGACAACAACATAGCAAGGCAGCAACACAACATGGTAGCAACACAGCATGGAAGAAACACAACATGACAACAACATGGTAGCAACACACCATGACAACAACATGGCAAGGCAGCAACACAACAAGGTAGCAACACAACAAGGAAGCAACACAACAAGGTAGCAACAACATAGCAAGGTAGAAACACAACAAGGCAGCAACACAACATAGCAAGGCAGCATCACAACATGGTAGCAACACAAGGCAGCAACACAACAAGGTTGTCTGGGAACATAGCTCTGAATCACAAGTGTGGCAACACAACATAGGGCAGCAACACAACAAGGTAGCCATAGCAAGGCAGCAACACAACAAGGCAGCAACACAACAAGGTAGCAACACAACAAGGATAGCTCTGGCAGTAGCAAGGTAGCAACACAACAAGGTAGCAACACAACATAGCAAGGCAGCAACACAACATAGCAAGGCAGCAACACAACAAGGCAGCAACTGGCAGCAACACAACAAGGCAGCAACACAACATAGCAAGGTAGCAACACAACAAGGATCTGTGGTGCAACACAACAAGGCAGCAACACAACATATCAAGGCAGCAACACAACAAGGCAGCAACACAACATATCAAGGCAGCAACAGCAAGGCAGCAACACAACATGTGGTAGTCACAACAAGGCAGCAACACAACATAGGGATAGCAACACAACAAGGCAGCAACACAACATATCAAGGCAGCAACACAACAAGGTTGTCTGGGATAGCACAACATTCCAAGTTAAACACAACAAGGTAGTCTCAGGGTTGTCTGGGATAGCTCTGTGTGTGGTAGTCTCAGGGTTGTCTGGGATAGCTCTGTGTGTGGTAGTCTCAGGGTTGTCTGGGATAGCTCTGTGTGTGGTAGCTCTGTGTGTGGTAGCTCTGTGTGTGGTAGCCCTGTGTGTGGTAGTCTCAGGGTTGTCTGGGATAGATCTGTGTGTGGTAGCTCTGTGTGTGGTAGCTCTGTGTGTGGTAGTCTCAGGGTTGTCTGGGATATCTCTGTGTGTGGTATCCCTGTCATTTTATCAGCAGAGTCTCTAAACATATTCCAATCAGCGATAGCAAAGCAGTCCTGTAGCATAGTCTCTGAATCTGGTCACCATTTCTAAGCATAATCGAGGGAAATTGGTTGGGGGGGGGGGGGGTTCATGGGGAGGGGGGCTGTATGTTATACATTAGTAGGGATTTATTAGTTTATTTAATTTGACAAAAAATGGTACAGAATGAAGCCAACCATGATTTGATCGTATCCTCCAGCTGGTGGCAGTATGCCCCTTAAAACGTCTGTTTTGCTGAGCTCTATTATACTGGAGAAGAAGAAGTTATCCAGTCGGCCACCTCGGTAGCTTGCCAGACAATATAACCGAACCAGTAAAGCTCTTTAGACGTTTTAATGTATATTAGCCACTGTGTTTTGAGCACACTTCTGTCAATATAGCTAATTATATAATTTCATTGCATATTTACGTTGTTATTGTTATTAGTTAGCTGGCTGGTTTAGTTAGCATTAGCCTTGTTAGCTAACTGTTAGCTGGCTGGTTAAGTTAGCATTAGCCTTGTTAGCTAACTGTTAGCCCTCATCCCCCGACCATGAGTTCACCAAGCTACTCTCCTCCTGATGAAGAGGAGGAGGAGGTCTGCTGGACGGAGAAAGAGGGTCTGTGGCTGAATGTTGTTGTGAAAGAGGAGAATGAAGAGGAGGATGTCACAGTAACAAAAGTAGAGGAAGAGCAGGATGTTACAGTGAAAGAGGAAGAGGCTTTTACAGTAGAAGAGGAAGAGGAGGATGTCAGGCTTTAACAAAAGGAAGAGGAGGAGAGCAGGATTTACAGTGAAAGAAGAGGAGGATGAGGCTTTTACAGTGAAAGAAGAAGAGGAAGAGTCTTTTACAGAAGGAAAGAGGAAGAGTGAAAGAGGAGACGGGAGGTAAAAGATTAACACACCAGTAAAAGGGGTGATCTGTTCAGTTGTTGAACTGATGGGGGGGAAAGGGGTGATCTGTAGTTGTTGAACTGATGTGGGGTAAAAGGGGTGATCTGTAGTTGTTGAACTGATGTGGGGGGTTAAAGGGGTGATCTGTAGTTGTTGAACTGATGTGGGGGTTTAAAGGGGTGATCTGTAGTTGTTGAACTGATGTGGGGGGTTTAAAGGGGTGATCTGTAGTTGTTGAACTGATGTGGGGGGTAAAGGGGTGATCTGTAGTTGTTGAACTGATGTGGGGGTAAAGGGGTGATCTGTAGTTGTTGAACTGATGTGGGGGGTTTAAAGGGGTGATCTGTAGTTGTTGAACTGATGTGGGGGGTTTAAAGGGGTGATCTGTAGTTGTTGAACTGATGTGGGGGTTTAAAGGGGTGATCTGTAGTTGTTGAACTGATGTGGGGGGTTTAAAGGGGTGATCTGTAGTTGTTGAACTGATGTGGGGGGTAAAGGGGTGATCTGTAGTTGTTGAACTGATGTGGGGGTTTAAAGGGGTGATCTGTAGTTGTTGAACTGATGTGGGGGGGGTTTAAAGGGGTGATCTGTAGTTGTTGAACTGATGTGGGGGGTTTAAAGGGTGATCTGTAGTTGTTGAACTGATGTGGGGGTTTAAAGGGGTGATCTGTAGTTGTTGAACTGATGTGGGGGGTTAAAGGGGTGATCTGTAGTTGTTGAACTGATGTGGGGGGGGTTAAAGGGGTGATCTGTAGTTGTTGAACTGATGTGGGGGGTTTTAAAGGGGTGATCTGTAGTTGTTGAACTGATGTGGGGGGGGGTAAAGGGGTGATCTGTAGTTGTTGAACTGATGTGGGGGGTAAAGGGGTGATCTGTAGTTGTTGAACTGATGTGGGGGGTTAAAGGGGTGATCTGTAGTTGTTGAACTGATGTGGGGGGTTTAAAGGGGTGATCTGTAGTTGTTGAACTGATGTGGGGGGATAAAGGGGTGATCTGTAGTTGTTGAACTGATGTGGGGGTTTAAAGGGGTGATCTGTAGTTGTTGAACTGATGTGGGGGTTTAAAGGGGTGATCTGTAGTTGTTGAACTGATGTGGGGGGTTTAAAGGGGTGATCTGTAGTTGTTGAACTGATGTGGGGGTTTAAAGGGGTGATCTGTAGTTGTTGAACTGATGTGGGGGTTTAAAGGGGTGATCTGTAGTTGTTGAACTGATGTGGGGGTTTAAAGGGGTGATCTGTAGTTGTTGAACTGATGTGGGGGGGGTTAAAGGGGTGATCTGTAGTTGTTGAACTGATGTGGGGGTTTAAAGGGGTGATCTGTAGTTGTTGAACTGATGTGGGGGTTAAAGGGGTGATCTGTAGTTGTTGAACTGATGTGGGGGGTTTAAAGGGGTGATCTGTAGTTGTTGAACTGATGTGGGGGTAAAGGGGTGATCTGTAGTTGTTGAACTGATGTGGGGGGTTAAAGGGGTGATCTGTAGTTGTTGAACTGATGTGGGGGTTTAAAGGGGTGATCTGTAGTTGTTGAACTGATGTGGGGGGTTTTAAGGGGTGATCTGTAGTTGTTGAACTGATGTGGGGGGGATAAAGGGGTGATCTGTAGTTGTTGAACTGATGTGGGGGGTTAAAGGGGTGATCTGTAGTTGTTGAACTGATGTGGGGGTTTAAAGGGGTGATCTGTAGTTGTTGAACTGATGTGGGGGGTTTAAAGGGGTGATCTGTAGTTGTTGAACTGATGTAGGGGGGTTTAAAGGGGTGATCTGTAGTTGTTGAAATGATGTGGGGGGTAAAGGGGTGATCTGTAGTTGTTGAACTGATGTGGGGGGTTAAAGGGGTGATCTGTAGTTGTTGAACTGATGTGGGGGGATTAAAGGGGTGATCTGTAGTTGTTGAACTGATGTGGGGGGGGATTAAAGGGGTGATCTGTAGTTGTTGAACTGATGTGGGGGGTTTTAAGGGGTGATCTGTAGTTGTTGAACTGATGTGGGGGGTTTAAAGGGGTGATCTGTAGTTGTTGAACTGATGTGGGGGTTAAAGGGGTGATCTGTAGTTGTTGAACTGATGTGGGGGGTTAAAGGGGTGATCTGTAGTTGTTGAACTGATGTGGGGGGGTTAAAGGGGTGATCTGTAGTTGTTGAACTGATGTAGGGGGTTAAAGGGGTGATCTGTAGTTGTTGAACTGATGTGGGGGTAAAGGGGTGATCTGTAGTTTTTGAACTGATGTGGGGGTTTAAAGGGGTGATCTGTAGTTGTTGAACTGATGTGGGGGGGCGTTAAAGGGGTAATCTGTAGTTGTTGAACTGATGTGGGGGGTTAAAGGGGTGATCTGTAGTTGTTGAACTGATGTGGGGGTTTTAAGGGGTGATCTGTAGTTGTTGAACTGATGTGGGGGTTTTAAGGGGTGATCTGTAGTTGTTGAACTGATGTGGGGGTTTTAAGGGGTGATCTGTAGTTGTTATTTTATTTATATTTATATTTATATACTTGAAGAATAAAACTTAAAGTACCCCCCCTCCTCCCCAATGTAACTACTTAAAGGACTAGTTGTTACGAACGGGCAATTCCATGGTAAAGTACCCCCTCCTCCCTCCTCTCCCCAATGTAACTACTTAAAGGACTAGTTGTTACGAACAGGCAATTCCATGGTAAAGTACCCCCTCTCCCCAATGTAACTACTTAAAGGACTAGTTGTTATGAACAGGCAATTCCATGGTAAAGTACCCCCCTCCTCCCTCCTCTCCCCAATGTAACTACTTAAAGGACTAGTTGTTACGAACAGGCAATTCCATGGTAAAGTACCCCCCCCACTGTACCCCCTCCTCTCCCCAATGTAACTACTTAAAGGACTAGTTGTTACGAACGGGCAATTCCATGGTAAAGTACCACCCCTCCCTCCTCTCCCCAATGTAACTACTTAAAGGACTAGTTGCTACGAACTGGCAATTCCATGGTAAAGTACCCCCTCCTCCCTCCTCTCCCCAATGTAACTACTTAAAGGACTAGTTGTTATGAACAGGCAATTCCATGGTAAAGTACCCCCCTCCTCCCCAATGTAACTACTTAAAGGACTAGTTGTTATGAACAGGCAATTCCATGGTAAAGTACCCCCCTCCTCCCCAATGTAACTACTTAAAGGACTAGTTGTTATGAACAGGCAATTCCATGGTAAAGTACCCCCCTCCTCCCCAATGTAACTACTTAAAGGACTAGTTGTTATGAACAGGCAATTCCATGGTAAAGTACCCCCCTCCTCCCCAATGTAACTACTTAAAGGACTAGTTGTTACGAACGGGCAATTCCATGGTAAAGTACCCCCCCCCCTCCTCTCCCCAATGTAACTACTTAAAGGACTAGTTGTTACGAACGGGCAATTCCATGGTAAAGTACCCCCCTCCTCCCTCCTCTCCCCAATGTAATTACTTAAAGGACTAGTTGTTATGAACAGGCAATTCCATGGTAAAGTAACCCCCTCCTCTCCCCAATGTAACTACTTAAAGGACTAGTTGTTACGAACGGGCAATTCCATGGTAAAGTACCCCCCTCCTCTCCCCAATGTCACTACTTAAAGGACTAGTTGTTATGAACAGGCAATTCCATGGTAAAGTAACCCCCCTCCTCTCCCCAATGTAACTACTTAAAGGACTAGTTGTTATAAACAGGCAATTCCATGGTAAAGTACCCCCCCTCCCTCCCTCCTCTCCCCAATGTTGTCATCTGTTATTTCCAGTAAATGTTTTTTTCTAATGTAACTACTTAACTAATGTACTTACTGTTAAACTTTTAAATCATAAATTAGACTCTCTGTAAATGTCACTACTTTGTGGTTTGTTATAACATTTGACCAGTAAAGTACTACCACCTCTCCCCAATGTAAATCAATGGTTTGTGTTTGGTTATATATTTGACAGTAGACTACCAATGTTGTCATCTGTAAATCAATGGTTTTTTTGGTTATAATTTGACTTACTGTTAAACTAAATCAAAATCTCTGTGTAAATCAATGGTTTGTGTTTGGTTATATATTTGACAGTAGACTACCACAGTCTCAGTGTAAATCCATGGTTTGTGTTTGGTTATATATTTGACAGTAGACTACCACAGTCTCAGTGTAAATCAATGGTTTGTGTTTGGTTATATATTTGACAGTAGACTACCACAGTCTCAGTGTAAATCCATGGTTTGTGTTTGGTTATATATTTTACAGTAGACTACCACAGTCTCAGTGTAAATCCATGGTTTGTGTTTGGTTATATATTTTGCTGTAGACTACCACAGTCTCAGTGTAAATCCATGGTTTGTGTTTGGTTATATATTTGACAGTAGACTACCACAGTCTCAGTGTAAATCCATGGCCCACAGTGGCAGGTTGACAGCTTTACTCTTTCAACTGCAGATTTGTTTGATTGATGTGGCTTTTTTTAAAGGGGCTTCGAACAGAAACAAAATGGCCGCCCTGTCACATGTTTTGGTAAACAACTGAGGGTTGTGGTGGCTGGAGAAATGTAACCACTCTCGCAAATTCATAGAGAAAGCTATTGTAGCAACCTTAACCCAAAACCTAGTGACCTCGTCAAGAATGACAGAACTCTTGGAGTAACAGTTAGTGATGAAATTCTATTGGTCACATGGTCACTCAGAACTCCGCCACGTTCCAGAACCTTGTCACCAGAAACCAAAGGTGCTTGTGTGACCAGTTGAGAACCCGGGATGCTGCCTCTGGTAATAGAAGTAGGACGGTTCGATGGCATAGACGAATAAGGGAGACTATGTACGGTCTGTGATTTCAGAGAAGTTAGAGAATCAACTGCATTTGGACATTTATTGTACTTTTTATATAATGATTTGAGAGCTATAATGTTTGATAAAATGTTTGTAAAGAAATCAAGAAGTATTCTGGATTTAGAGATGAAGAAAATGGTGAATGTCTATTTAGGAAAGAAGTATTCCCTGTGTGCAGTTGATCTCTGAAGCTTGGAGGATGAGACGGGATCGGTTGATCTCTGAAGCTTGGAGGATGAGACGAGATCAATTGATCTCTGAAGCTTGGAGGAGGAGACGAGATCAGATGATCTCTGAAGCTTGGAGGATGAGACGAGATCAGCATTTATATATATATATATAATCATCAGCATTTATATATACAGTGCCTTGCGAAAGTATTCGCCCCCCTTGAACTTTGCGACCTTTTGCCACATTTCAGGCGTCAAACATAAAGATATAAAACTGTATTTTTTTTTTGTGAAGAATCAACAACAAATGGGACACAATCATGAAGTGGAACGACATTTATTGGATATTTCAAACTTTTTTAACAAATCAAAAACTGAAAAATTTGGCGTGCAAAATTATTCAGTAATAATAATCCCCTCTCTCCCTCTATATAATAATACAGTCCCCTCTCTCCCTCTATATAATAATACAGTCCCCTCTATCCCTCTATATAATAATACAGTCCCCTCTATATAATAATACAGTCCCCTCTCTCCCTCTATATAATAATACAGTCCCCTCTCTCTCTCTATATAATAATACAGTCCCCTCTATATAATAATACAGTCCCCTCTATATAATAATACAGTCCCCTCTCTCCCTCTATATAATAATACAGTCCCCTCTATATAATAATACAGTCCCCTCTATATAATAATACAGTCCCCTCTATATAATAATACAGTCCCCTCTCTCCCTCTATATAATAATACAGTCCCCTCTCTCCCTCTATATAATAATACAGTCCCCTCTATATAATAATACAGTCCCCTCTCTCCCTCTATATAATAATACAGTCCCCTCTATATAATAATACAGTCCCCTCTATATAATAATACAGTCCCCTCTATATAATAATACAGTCCCCTCTATATAATAATACAGTCCCCTCTATATAATAATACAGTCCCCTCTCTCCCTCTATATAATAATACAGTCCCCTCTCTCCCTCTATATAATAATACAGTCCCCTCTATATAATAATACAGTCCCCTCTATATAATAATACAGTCCCCTCTATATAATAATACAGTCCCCTCTCTCCTCTATATAATAATACAGTCCCCTATCTCTCCCTCTATATAACAATACAGTCCCCTCTCTCCCTCTATATAATAATACAGTCCCCTCTATATAATAATACAGTCCCCTCTATATAATAATACAGTCCCCTCTCTCCCTCTATATGATAATACAGTCCCCTCTATATAATAATACAGTCCCCTCTATATAATAATACAGTCCCCTCTATATAATAATACAGTCCCCTCTCTCCCTCTATATAATAATACAGTCCCCTCTCTCCCTCTATATAATAATACAGTCCCCTCTATATAATAATACAGTCCCCTCTATATAATAATACAGTCCCCTCTATATAATAATACAGTCCCCTCTCAGTCCCTCTATATAATAATACAGTCCCCTCTCTCCTCTATATAATAATACAGTCCCCTCTATATAATAATACAGTCCCCTCTCTCCTCTATATAATAATACAGTCCCCTCTCTCCCTCTATATAATAATACAGTCCCCCTCTATATAATAATACAGTCCCCTCTATATAATAATACAGTCCCCTCTCTATAATAATACAGTCCCCTCTATATAATAATACAGTCCCCTCTCTCCCTCTATATAATAATACAGTCCCCTCTATATAATAATACAGCCCCCTCTCCCTCTATATAATAATACAGTCCCCTCTATATAATAATACAGTCCCCTCTATATAATAATACAGTCCCCTCTCTATAATAATACAGTCCCCTCTCTATAATAATACAGTCCCCTCTCTCCCTCTATATAATAATACAGTCCCCTCTCTCCCTCTATATAATAATACAGTCCCCTCTCTCCCTCTATATGATAATACAGTCCCCTCTCTCCCTCTATATGATAATACAGTCCCCTCTATATAATAATACAGTCCCCTCTATATAATAATACAGTCCCCTCTCTCCCTCTATATAATAATACAGTCCCCTCTATATAATAATACAGTCCCCTCTCTCCCTCTATATAATAATACAGTCTCCTCTCTCCCTCTATATAATAATACAGTCCCCTCTCTCCCTCTATATAATAATACAGTCCCCTCTCTCCCTCTATATAATAATACAGTCCCCTCTATATAATAATACAGTCCCCTCTCTCCCTCTATATAATAATACAGTCCCCTCTATATAATAATACAGTCCCCTCTCTCCCTCTATATAATAATACAGTTCCCTCTCTCCCTCTATATAATAATACAGTCCCCTCTATATAATAATACAGTCCCCTCTCTCCCTCTATATAATAATACAGTCCCCTCTATATAATAATACAGCCCCCTCTCTCCCTTTATATAATAATACAGTCCCCTCTATATAATAATACAGTCCCCTCTCTATAATAATACAGTCCCCTCTCTATAATAATACAGTCCCCTCTCTCCCTCTATATAATAATACAGTCCCCTCTCTCCCTCTATATAATAATACAGTCCCCCCTCTATATAATAATACAGTCCCCTCTATATAATAATACAGTCCCCTCTCTATAATAATACAGTCCCCTCTATATAATAATACAGTCCCCTCTCTCCCTCTATATAATAATACAGTCCCCTCTATATAATAATACAGCCCCCTCTCTCCCTCTATATAATAATACAGTCCCCTCTATATAATAATACAGTCCCCTCTATATAATAATACAGTCCCCTCTCTATAATAATACAGTCCCCTCTCTATAATAATACAGTCCCCTCTCTATAATAATACAGTCCCCTCTCTATAATAATACAGTCCCCTCTCTCCCTCTATATAATAATACAGTCCCCTCTCTCCCTCTATATGATAATACAGTCCCCTCTCTCCCTCTATATGATAATACAGTCCCCTCTCTCCCTCTATATGATAATACAGTCCCCTCTATATAATAATACAGTCCCCTCTATATAATAATACAGTCCCCTCTATATAATAATACAGTCCCCTCTCTCCCTCTATATAATAATACAGTCCCCTCTCTCCCTCTATATAATAATACAGTCCCCTCTCTCCCTCTATATAATAATACAGTCCCCTCCTCTCTATATAATAATACAGTCCCCTCTCTCCCTCTATATAATAATACAGTCCCCTCTATATAATAATACAGTCCCCTCTCTCCCTCTATATAATAATACAGTCCCCTCTCTATATAATAATACAGTCCCCTCTCTCCCTCTATATAATAATACAGTCCCCTCTCTCCCTCTATATAATAATACAGTCCCCTCTATATAATAATACAGTCCCCTCTCCCTCTATATGATAATACAGTCCCCTCTATATAATAATACAGTCCCCTCTATATAATAATACAGTCCCCTCTCTCCCTCTATATAATAATACAGTCCCCTCTATATAATAATACAGTCCCCTCTCTCCCTCTATATAATAATACAGTCCCTCTCTCCCTCTATATAATAATACAGTCCCCTCTATATAATAATACAGTCCCCTCTATATAATAATACAGTCCCTCTATATAATAATACAGTCCCCTCTCTCCCTCTATATAATAATACAGTCCCCTCTATATAATAATACAGTCCCCTCTCTCCCTCTATATAATAATACAGTCCCCTCTCTCCCTCTATATAATAATACAGTCCCCTCTATATAATAATACAGTCCCTCTCTCCCTCTATATAATAATACAGTCCCCTCTATATAATAATACCCCTCTCCCCTCTATATAATAATACAGTCCCCTCTATATAATAATACAGTCCCCTCTCTCCCTCTATATAATAATACAGTCCCCTCTATATAATAATACAGTCCCCTCTATATAATAATACAGTCCCCTCTCTCCCTCTATATAATAATACAGTCCCCTCTCAGTCCCTCTATATATAATACAGTCCCCTCTCTCCTCTATATAATAATACAGTCCCCTCTATATAATAATACAGTCCCCTCCTCCTCTATATAATAATACAGTCCCCTCTATATAATAATACAGTCCCCTCTATATAATAATACAGTCCCCTCTCTCCCTCTATATAATAATACAGTCCCCTCTATATAATAATACAGTCCCCTCTCTCCCTCTATATAATAATACAGTCCCCTCTCTCCTCTATATAATAATACAGTCCCCCTCTATATAATAATACAGTCCCCTATAATAATACAGTCCCCTCTATATAATAATACAGTCCCCTCTCTCCCTCTATATAATAATACAGTCCCTCTCTCCTCTATATAATAATACAGTCCCCTCTCTATAATAATACAGTCCCCTCCTCCTCTATATAATAATACAGTCCCCTCTATATAATAATACAGTCCCCTCTCTCCTCTATATAATAATACAGTCCCCTCTATATAATAATACAGTCCCCTCTCTCCCTCTATATGATAATACAGTCCCCTCTATATAATAATACAGTCCCCTCTCCCCTCTATATAATAATACAGTCCCCTCTCTCCCTCTATATAATAATACAGTCCCCTCTATATAATAATACAGTCCCCTCTATATAATAATACAGTCCCCTCTCCCTCTATATAATAATACAGTCCCCTATATAATAATACAGTCCCCTCTATATAATAATACAGTCCCCTCTATATAATAATACAGTCCCTCTCTCCCCTCTATATAATAATACAGTCCCCTCTATATAATAATACAGTCCCCTCTCTCCCTCTATATAATAATACAGTCCCCTCTATATAATAATACAGTCCCCTCTCTCCCTCTATATAATAATACAGTCCCCTCTCCCTATAATAATACAGTCCCCTCTATATAATAATACAGTCCCTCTATATAATAATACAGTCCCCTCTCTCCCTCTATATAATAATACAGTCCCCTCTATATAATAATACAGTCCCCTCTCCCCTCTATATAATAATACAGTCCCCTCTCTCCCTCTATATAATAATACAGTCCCCTCTCTCCTCTATATAATAATACAGTCCCCTCTCTCCCTCTATATAATAATACAGTCCCCTCTATATAATAATACAGTCCCCTCTATATAATAATACAGTCCCCTCTATATAATAATACAGTCCCCTCTATATAATAATACAGTCCCCTCTATATAATAATACAGTCCCCTCTCTCCCTCTATATAATAATACAGTCCCCTCTATATAATAATACAGTCCCCTCTATATAATAATACAGTCTCCTCTATATAATAATACAGGCCCCTCTCTCCCTCTATATAATAATACTGTCCCCTCTCTCCCTCTATATAACAATACAGTCCCCTCTATATAATAATACAGTCCCCTCTATATAATAATACAGTCCCCTCTATATAATAATACAGTCCCCTCTATATAATAATACAGTCCCCTCTCTCCCTCTATATGATAATACAGTCCCCTCTATATAATAATACAGTCCCCTCTATATAATAATACAGTCCCCTCTCTCCCTCTATATGATAATACAGTCCCCTCTATATAATAATACAGTCCCATCTCTATATAATAATACAGTCCCCTCTCCCCCTCTATATAATAATACAGTCCCCTCTCTCCCTCTATATAATAATACAGTCCCCTCTATATAATAATACAGTCCCCTCTCTCCCTCTATATAATAATACAGTCTCCTCTCTCCCTCTATATAATAATACAGTCCCCTCTATATAATAATACAGTCCCCTCTCTCCCTCTATATAATAATACAGTCCCCTCTCTCCCTCTATATAATAATACAGTCCCCTCTATATAATAATACAGTCCCCTCTCTCCCTCTATATAATAATACAGTCCCCTCTATAATAATACAGTCCCCTCTCTCCCTCTATATAATAATACAGTTCCCTCTCTCCCTCTATATAATAATACAGTCCCCTCTATATAATAATACAGTCCCCTCTCTCCCTCTATATAATAATACAGTCCCCTCTATATAATAATACAGCCCCCTCTCTCCCTCTATATAATAATACAGTCCCCTCTATATAATAATACAGTCCCCTCTATATAATAATACAGTCCCCTCTATATAATAATACAGTCCCCTCTATATAATAATACAGTCCCCTCTATATAATACAGTCCCCTCTCTCCCTCTATATGATAATACAGTCCCCTCTATATAATAATACAGTCCCCTCTCTCCCTCTATATAATAATACAGTCCCCTCTCTCCCTCTGTAATAATACAGTCCCCTCTATATAATAATACAGTCCCCTCTATATAATAATGCAGTCCCCTCTCTATAATAATACAGTCCCCTCTATATAATAATACAGTCCCCTCTATATAATAATACAGTCCCCTCTCTCCCTCTATATAATAATACAGTCCCCTCTATATAATAATACAGTCCCCTCTCTCCCTCTATATAATAATACAGTCCCCTCTATATAATAATACTGACCCCTCTCTCCCTCTATATAATAATACAGTCCCCTCTCTCCCTCTATATAATAATACAGTCCCCTCTCTCCCTCAAATCAAATCAAATTTATTTATATAGCCCTTCGTACATCAGCTGATATCTCAAAGTGCTGTACAGAAACCCAGCCTAAAACCCCAAACAGCAAACAATGCAGGTGTAAAAGCACGGTGGCTAGGAAAAACTCCCTAGAAAGGCCAAAACCTAGGAAGAAACCTAGAGAGGAACCGGGCTATGTGGGGTGGCCAGTCCTCTTCTGGCTGTGCCGGGTAGAGATTATAACAGAACATGACCAAGATGTTCAAATGTTCATAAATGACCAGCATGGTCAAATAATAATAAGGCAGAACAGTTGAAACTGGAGCAGCAGCACAGTCAGGTGGACTGGGGACAGCAAGGAGCCATCATGTCAGGTAGTCCTGGGGCACGGTCCTAGGGCTCAGGTCCTCCGAGAGAGAGAAAGAAAGAGAGAATTAGAGAGCATATGTGGGGTGGCCAGTCCTCTTCTGGCTGTGCCGGGTGGAGATTATAACAGAACGTGGCCAAGATGTTCAAATGTTCATAAATGACCAGCATGGTTGAATAATAGTAAGGCAGAACAGTTGAAACTGGAGCAGGAGCATGGCCAGGTGGACTGGGGACAGCAAGGAGTCCTCATGTCAGGTAGTCCTGGGACATGGTCCTAGGGCCCAGGCCAGTTGAAACTGGAGCAGCAGCATGGCCAGGTGGACTGGCCATGCCTCTATATAATAATACAGTCCCCTCTATATAATAATACAGTCCCCTCTCTCCCTCTATATAATAATACGGTCTCCTCTATATAATGATACAGTCCCCTCTCTCCCTCTATATAATAATACAGTCCCCTCTATATAATAATACAGTCCCCTCTCTATAATATTACAGTCCCCTCTCTATAATATTACAGTCCCCTCTCTATAATATTACAGTCCCCTCTCTATAATATTACAGTCCCCTCTCTATAATAATACAGTCCCCTCTCTATAATAATACAGTCCCCTCTCTCCCTCTATATAATAATAGTCCCCTCTCTCCCTCTATATAATAATACAGTCCCCTCTCTCCCTCTATATAATAATACAGTCTCCTCTATATAATAATACAGTCCCCTCTCTCCCTCTATATAATAATACAGTCCCCTCTCCCTCTATATTATAATACAGTCCCCTCTCTCTCTATATATAATAATACAGTCCCCTCTCTCCCTCTATATAATAATACAGTCCCCTCTCTGCCTCTATATAATAATACAGTCCCCTCTATATAATAATACAGTCCCCTCTATATAATAATACAGTCCCCTCTATATAATAATACAGTCCCCTCTCTCCCTCTATATAATAATACAGTCCCCTCTATATAATAATACAGTCCCCTCTATATAATAATACAGTCCCCTCTCTCCCTCTATATAATAATACAGTCCCCTCTCTCCCTCTATATAATAATACAGTCCCCTCTATATAATAATACAGTCTCCTCTATATAATAATACTGGCCCCTCTCTCCCTCTATATAATAATACTGACCCCTCTCTCCCTCTATATAACAATACAGTCCCCTCTCTCCCTCTATATAATAATACAGTCCCCTCTATATAATAATACAGTCCCCTCTCTCCCTCTATATAATAATACAGTCCCCTCTATATAATAATACAGTCCCCTCTATATAATAATACAGTCCCCTCTATATAATAATACAGTCCCCTCTCTCCCTCTATATGATAATACAGTCCCCTCTATATAATAATACAGTCCCCTCTATATAATAATACAGTCCCCTCTATATAATAATACAGTCCCCTCTCTCCCTCTATATGATAATACAGTCCCCTCTCTCCCTCTATATGATAATATAGTCCCCTCTATATAATAATACAGTCCCCTCTATATAATAATACAGTCCCCTCTCCCCTCTATATAATAATACAGTCCCCTCTATATAATAATACAGTCCCCTCTCTCCCTCTATATAATAATACAGTCCCCTCTATATAATAATACAGTCCCCTCTCTCCCTCTATATAATAATACAGTCTCCTCTCTCCCTCTATATAATAATACAGTCCCCTCTCTCCCTCTATATAATAATACAGTCCCCTCTCTCCCTCTATATAATAATACAGTCCCCTCTATATAATAATACAGTCCCCTCTCTCCTCTATATAATAATACAGTCCCCTCTATATAATAATACAGTCCCCTCTCTCCCTCTATATAATAATACAGTTCCCTCTCTCCCTCTATATAATAATACAGTCCCCTCTATATAATAATACAGTCCCCTCTCTCCCTCTATATAATAATACAGTCCCCTCTATATAATAATACAGCCCACTCTCTCCCTCTATATAATAATACAGTCCCCTCTATATAATAATACAGTCCCCTCTATATAATAATACAGTCCCCTCTATATAATAATACAGTCCCCTCTATATAATAATACAGTCCCCTCTTTCCCTCTATATGATAATACAGTCCCCTCTATATAATAATACAGTCCCCTCTCTCCCTCTATATAATAATACAGTCCCCTCTCTCCCTCTATATAATAATACAGTCCCCTCTATATAATAATACAGTCCCCTCTATATAATAATACAGTCCCCTCTATATAATAATACAGCCCCCTCTCTCCCTCTATATAATAATACAGTCCCCTCTATATAATAATACAGTCCCCTCTATATAATAATACAGTCCCCTCTATATAATAATACAGTCCCCTCTATATAATAATACAGTCCCCTCTATATAATAATACAGTCCCCTCTATATAATAATACAGTCCCCTCTCTTCCTCTATATGATAATACAGTCCCCTCTATATAATAATACAGTCCCCTCTCTCCATCTATATAATAATACAGTCCCCTCTCTCCCTCTATATAATAATACAGTCCCCTCTATATAATAATACAGTCCCCTCTATATAATAATACAGTCCCCTCTATATAATAATACAGCCCCCTCTCTCCCTCTATATAATAATACAGTCCCCTCTATATAATAATACAGTCCCCTCTATATAATAATACAGTCCCCTCTATATAATAATACAGTCCCCTCTATATAATAATACAGTCCCCTATCTCCCTCTATATAATAATACAGTCCCCTCTATATAATAATACAGTCCCCTCTATATAATAATACAGTCCCCTCTATATAATAATACAGTCCCCTCTATATAATAATACAGTCCCCTCTATATAATAATACAGTCCCCTCTATATAATAATACAGTCCCCTCTATATAATAATACAGTCCCCTCTATATAATAATACAGTCCCCTCTCTCCCTCTATATAATAATACAGTCCCCTCTATATAATAATACAGTCCCCTCTATATAATAATACAGTCCCCTCTATATAATAATACAGTCCCCTCTATATAATAATACAGTCCCCTCTATATAATAATACAGTCCCCTCTATATAATAATACAGTCCCCTCTCTCCCTCTATATAATAATACAGTCCCCTCTATATAATAATACGGTCTCCTCTATATAATAATACAGTCCCCTCTATCCCTCTATATAATAATACAGTCCCCTCTATATAATAATACAGTCCCCTCTCTCCCTCTATATAATAATACAGTCCCCTCTATATAATAATACAGTCCCCTCTCTCCCTCTATATAATAATACAGTCCCCTCTATATAATAATACAGTCCCCTCTATATAATAATACAGTCCCCTCTATATGATAATACAGTCCCCTCTATATGATAATACAGTCCCCTCTATATAATAATACTGACCCCTCTCTCCCTCTATATAATAATACAGTCCCCTCTCTCCCTCTATATAATAATACAGTCCACTCTCTCCCTCTATATAATAATACAGTCCCCTCTATATAATAATACAGTCCCCTCTATCCCTCTATATAATAATACAGTCCCCTCTCTCCCTCTATATAATAATACAGTCCCCTCTATATAATAATACAGTCCCCTCTATATAATAATACGGTCTCCTCTATATAATAATACAGTCCCCTCTCTCCCTCTATATAATAATACAGTCCCCTCTATATAATAATACAGTCCCCTCTATCCCTCTATATAATAATACAGTCCCCTCTCTCCCTCTATATAATAATACAGTCCCCTCTATATAATAATACAGTCCCCTCTATATAATAATACAGTCCCCTCTCTCCCTCTATATAATAATACAGTCCCCTCTATATAATAATACAGTCCCCTCTATATAATAATACAGTCCCCTCTCTATAATAATACAGTCCCCTCTCTCCCTCTATATAATAATACAGTCCCTCTCTCCCTCTATATAATAATACAGTCCCCTCTATATAATAATACAGTCCCCTCTCTCCCTCTATATAATAATACAGTCCCCTCTATATAATAATACAGTCCCCTCTCTCCCTCTATATAATAATACAGTCCCCGCTCTCCCTCTATATAATAATACAGTCCCCTCTATATAATAATACAGTCCCCTCCCTCTATATTATAATAACCATCATAATATTGGTGACCTAAAGTCGTCTGGATCACTGCCTAATGTTTCAGCAACTGTAATAATTTATTGGAAGAATAAAATAATTGACTGTGTGAAAAATGAAGACAAGTACTGACTGTTGTTCACTTGACTGTCTTATTAATGGTAGAAGAAAATTGTCAAAGTTTGTAAAAACATTGAAACATTCACGACAATGACAAATTACTGACTTTGTCGTTCACACAGGAGAGAGACGTGACTATTGTGGATCCTCTGGGGAGCCTCAACAACATCATGATGCTGAAGAGGCAGAGAAGAGTCTCTCCACATCAGAACTCTTCAAGAAACACCAGCAGAGACCCACAGGGAAGAATCCTCACTGCTGCTCTCACTGTGGGAAGCGTTGCAAATCTTTATCAGAACTTAAAATACACCAGAGAACACACACAGGAGAGAAACCTTATAGCTGTGATCAATGTGGGAGGAGTTTCACTATATCAAGCCATCTGACTTCACACCAGAGAACACACACAGGAGAGAAACCTTATAGCTGTGATCAATGTGGGAAGTGTTTTACTATATCAAGCCATCTGACTTCACACCAGAGAACACACACAGGAGAGAAACCTTATAGCTGTGATCAATGTGGGATGAGTTTTGCTGCATCAAGCAATCTGACTTCACACCAGAGAACACACACAGGAAAGAAACCTTATAGCTGTGATCAATGTGGGATGAGTTTTGCTGCATCAAGCAATCTGACAAGACACCAGAGAATACACACAGGAGAGAAACCTTATAGCTGTGATCAATGTGGGAAGTGTTTTACTATATTGAGCTCTCTGACTTCACACCAGAGAACACACACAGGAGAGAAACCTTATAGCTGTGATCAATGTGGGAAGTGTTTTACTATATTGAGCTCTCTGACTTCACACCAGAGAATACACACAGGAGAGAAACCTTATAGCTGTGATCAATGTGGGAAGTGTTTTACTATATCAAGCTCTCTGACTTCACACCAGAGAACACACACAGGAGAGAAACCTTATAGCTGTGATCAATGTGGGAAGTGTTTTACTATATCAAGCCATCTGACTGCACACCAGAGAACACACACAGGAGAGAAACCTTATATCTGTGATCAATGTGACAAGAGATACTCTGATAAAAGATCTCTGATTAAACATCAGAAAATACATGAAGGAGGTGTTTCATGATATCAATTGTAGTAGGAGTGTTTTAATGATGTCACAATGTAGAATGTTTTAACATTGTAGTAGGAGTATTTGAATGATGTTACAATGTAGAATGTTTTAACATTGTAGTAGGAGTATTTGAATGATGTTACAATGTAGAATGTCTTAACATTGTAGCAGCACTTCAACATTCAAAATGTAGCTAGCGGTTTTCTACAAGTTGAAAAAGCTGCTTGTTTAAAAAAATACATGTAATTGATCATTGTTGCAGATGTTTGTGTATAAACACACAAGAAAGCAATATAATAAATTGGTCTATAATCAATTTTATTAACAATCTGACATCACTCCAGTATTTCTTGACAACATTCAAATGATAATTGTCTTTATTCCACTACTGAAGAAGCATGACTCAAATCACCTCATATTTCAAACATTCAGCCTGACAAAAGATACGTTTTATTTTTCCATGCCTCACCATTAAGTGAAGTATTGCCAATACATATTAACAAAGGGGTGAACATTTGGTTTTACACCAGCGAGTATACACAGGAAATAAACCTCACTGCTGCCCTGACTTTGGGAAGAGTTTTTCAACATCACGGTCTTTACAATCTCACCAAGGAATTCGCACGAGAGAGAGAACTGATTTTACACCAGAGAACATAGAATGATCTCCAAACCAGACCTGGGTAGACGACCACAGAGTGTAGAATGGTCTCCAACACTAGACCTGGGTAGTAGAATACAGAGTGTAGAATGACCTGGGTAGTAGAACACAGAGTGTGGAATGATCTCCAACACCAGACCTGGGTAGTAGAACACAGAGTGTGGAATGACCTGGGTAGTAGAACCACAGAGTGTGGAATGAGCTCCAATACCAGACCTGGGTAGTAGAACACAGAGTGTAGAATGATCTCCAACACCAGACCTGGGTAGTAGAACACAGAGTGTAGAATGATCTCCAACACCAGACCTGGGTAGTAGAACACAGAGTGTAGAATGACCTGGGTAGTAGAACACAGAGTGTAGAATGACCTGGGTAGTAGAACACATAGTGTAGAATGACCTGGGTAGTAGAACACAGAGTGTGGAATGATCTCCCAACACCAGACCTGGGTAGTAGAACACAGAGTGTAGAATGATCTCCAACACCAGACCTGGGTAGTAGAACACAGAGTGTAGAATGATCTCCAACACCAGACCTGGGTAGTAGAACACAGAGTGTAGAATGACCTGGGTAGTAGAACACAGAGTGTAGAATGATCTCCAACACCAGACCTGGGTAGTAGAACACAGAGTGTAGAATGACCTGGGTAGTAGAACACAGAGTGTAGAATGACCTCCGCCAACACCAGACCTGGTTAGTAGAACACAGAGTGTGGAATGGTCTCTAACACCAGACCTGGGTAGTAGAACACAGAGTGTAGAATGATCTCCAACACCAGACCTGGGTAGTAGAACACAGAGTGTGGAATGATCTCCAACACTAGACCTGGGTAGTAGAACACAGAGTGTAGAATGATCTCCAACACCAGACCTGGGTAGTAGAACACAGAGTGTAGAATGATCTCCAACACCAGACCTGGGTAGTAGAACACAGAGTGTGGAATGATCTCCAACACAATGATCTCTTTGTGATAACTGTTGATGTGGCTGGATGGTTCAACTTGTTTCACCATTCGGCTATAATGTCACATGATCAAATATGTAATTTCTGTTTAAAATGAGACAATAAATATCATGTTTTGGATAGGTAGAAGCTGTAACATTTAGGGGGATGGTTGTCACTATCAACTCCATTATAATAAATCTACTGGTGTAGGGGGATGGTTGTCACTATCAACTCCATTATAATAAATCTACTGTTGGAGGGGGATGGTTGTCACTATCAACTCCATTATAATAAATCTACTGTTGGAGGGGATGGTTGTCACTATCAACTCCATTATAATAAATCTACTGGTGGAGGGGGATGGTTGTCACTATCAACACCATTATAATACATCTACTGGTGTAGGGGGATGGTTGTCACTATCAACTCCATTATAATAAATCTACTGATGGAGGGGGATGGTTGTCACTATCAACTCCATTATAATAAATCTACTGATGGAGGGGGATGGTTGTCATTATCAACTCCATTATAATAAATCTACTGGTGGAGGGGGATGGTTGTCACTATCAACACCATTATAATAAATCTACTGGTGGAGGGGGATGGTTGTCATTATCAACTCCATTATAATAAATCTACTGGTGGATGGTTGTCACTATCAACACCATTATAATAAATCTACTGTTGGAGGGGGATGGTTGTCACTATCAACTCCATTATAATAAATCTACTGGTGGAGGGGGATGGTTGTCACTATCAACTCCATTATAATAAATCTACTGGTGGATGGTTGTCACTATCAACACCATTATAATAAATCTACTGTTGGAGGGGGATGGTTGTCACTATCAACTCCATTATAATAAATCTACTGGTGGATGGTTGTCACTATCAACTCCATTATAATAAATCTACTGGTGTAGGGGGATGGTTGTCACTATCAACTCCATTATAATAAATCTACTGGTGGAGGGGGATGGTTGTCACTATCAACTCCATTATAATAAATCTACTGGTGGATGGTTGTCACTATCAACACCATTATAATAAATCTACTGGTGGAGGGGGATGGTTGTCACTATCAACACCATTATAATAAATCTACTGAGGGTCAGAGAGAGAAAGAGGGTCAGAGAGAGAAAGAGGGTCAGAGAGAGAGAAAGAGGGTCAGAGAGAGAGAAAGAGGGTCAGAGAGAGAGGAAGAGGGTCAGAGAGAGAGAAAGAGGGTCAGAGAGAGAGAGAAAGAGTGTCAGAGAGAGAGAAAGAGGGTCAGAGAGAGAGAAAGAGGGTCAGAGAGAGAGAAAGAGGGATAGCGAGAGAGAAAGAGGGATAAGTGAGGGAAAGAAGGTCAGAGAGAGGGAGAGGATTATATTAATCAGATTCAGATTTGAATCCCAACCTACATTTTTCAAATGATCACTTAGAATGTTTATTTGAAGCTTTATTTAACTGGGATGGCCGGGTGTCAGTTTGTAAATGAGAACTTTGTTCTCAACTGGCCTACCTGGTTAAATAAAAAACTAGGCAAGTCAGTTTAGAACAAATTCTTATTTTCAATGAAGGCCTACCCCTGACGACGCTGGACCCTATGGGACTCCCAATCAGCCCGGATTCGACCCAGGGACAGTCATTTCGATATAACGTTATATAATATTATTTTGGAAATAAAATTCAAATAATTGTTTTGAAAGTCCAACTTTTTGTCTGAAAATAAAATAATTTCCTCAACTGTTTTATACACTGCAGTCAGCAGATGGCGATGTGAGTCTTTCAGGCAGAGTGTGACGTGTAATTTCGTGGACGGGATCTTTCACCAACAGCTCGACGTCTGCCAGAGTGTGACGTGTAATTTAGTGGACGGGTTCTTTCACCAACAGCTCGACGTCTGCCAGAGTGTGACGTGTAATTTAGTGGACGGGTTCTTTCATCAACAGCTCGACGTCTGCCAGAGTGTGACGTGTAATTTAGTGGACGGGTTCTTTCACCAACAGCTCGACGTTTGTCACTAGTTACCACAGTCACAAAGTCATAATTATTACTAAAACCTTGCCTATTTCTTCAACTTCTCTTCTTAAAATCTGCTAACGTCATTCCTAACCCTGACCTTTCAGTTAAAAGACTGAAAAGCAAATGTTTGTTTTCATCATTTTTTTTTACCATAGCCAATGCCTTCTTTGTGGCTGTGGTAACTAATGACAACCCAGGTCGGCAGCCACGTTGTTTTATAGTTCAATGAACATGGTCAACCACCTCGGAAGCTTGCTCGCCTAAACATTGACCCTCATGTATAATAGCCTCTGTATTTTAAACTCACGTCTGTCGTCCAGCTAGTTATCCCATTTAATTTAATGTTTACAGTGTTAGTTAGCTGACATCCCGGAATATGAGTTCACTATGCTGTTCACCTCCTGCTAAAGAATCTCTGTGGCTGAATGTTGTCGTGAAAGAGGAGAAGGAAGCGGAGGTTGTTACAGTGAAACAAGAAGTAGAGGAAGAGGAGGTTGTTACAGTGAAACAAGAAGAAGAGGAAGAGGAGGCTGTTACAGTAAAACAAGAAGTAGAAGGTGAGGCTGTTACAGTGAAACAAGAAGAAGACGCTTTCAGAGTGAAAGAGGAAGAGGAGGAACGAGAGATTACTGTCACATCGAAAGAAGAGGAGAAGATAGGAGATCTGATTAACACCAGTAAGTACTGAGTGGTTGCTCATGAAACCAGGACCAAAATAATACCATGATTTTCACAAAATTGTGTTGTTGGAGCAGTGGCGATTTTAACATGTACATCTTGGTGGGGGGCAAACTGATTTAAAAACAATATGTCTGCAACACAACACTAAACAATACATTAATGAGGTGAGGTAAAGTACTGGAGTAGCAATACTTTAAAGTACTACTTAAGGAGAAATACTTTAAAGTACTACTTAAGGAGAAATACTTTAAAGTACTATTTAAGTAGAAATACTTTAAAGTACTATTTAAGTAGAAATACTTTAAAGTACTATTTAAGTAGAAATACTTTAAAGTACTATTTAAGTAGAAATACTTTAAAGTACTACTTAAGTAGTACAGCACAACGGTTTGATTTGTCTAATCTTAGCAATTTCTTCTCAGCTAGCTACATAGCCGTCTTTGTATCAAAGATAATTGCGTAATTATCGTATTTCGCCGTCCTAACGTAGTCTTCACTAGCCAGCTAGCTAACGTCCACTGATTAGCTGCACTGGGAAAACTATTACACTCAACTGAACGACTTGATCAGTGTAGTGTTAGCTAGCTACATAGCTGTCTTTGCTGTCTTCGTATCTTCGTTCCAAGATAATTGCGTTGTTTAGGTTTAGAGTGTGTAGTCTTAGAGTGATTATCTTAATTTACCGAGGTTAGCTAGCCAGCTATTTGTCGTCCTTAACGTAGGAGACTCTGCTAGCTAGCCGACAGCTAGCCAACAGCTAGCCGACAGCTAGCCAACAGCTAGCCAACGTCTTCTGAATAGAACTCAACAACCCGGTCGCATTCACAGGTAGTATCACATTTTCATTTCATTTCATTACAGTACAACGGTTTGATTTGTTTGATCGTAGCTAGCTACATAGCTAGCTACATAGCCGTCTTTGTATCAAAGATAATTGTGTAGCCGAGAGCGATTTTCTAGGTTAGCTAGCCAGCTATTGTCGTTCTTTTAACGCAACGTAACGTAAACAACACTACTAGCTAGCCAGCTAGCCCCCGAATAGCAGCACTGTAGAAACTATTACACTCAACGGAACGACTTGATTAGTGTAGTGTCAACAACGCAGCCACTGCCAGCTAGCCTACTTCAGCAGTACTGTATCATTTTAATCATTTTAGTCAATAAGATTCTTGCTACGTAGCTTAACTTTCTGAACATTCGAGACGTGTAGTCCACTTGTCATTCCAATCTCCTTTGCATTAGCGTAGCCTCTTCTGTAGCCTGTTAACTATGTGTCTGTTTAACCCTGTTCTCTCCTCTCTGCACAGACCATACAAACGCTCCACACCGCGTGGCCGCGGCCACCCTAATCTGGTGGTCCCAGCGCGCACGACCCACGTGGAGTTCCAGGTCTCCGATAGCCTCTGGAATTGCCGATCTGCGGTCAACAAGGCAGAGTTCATCTCAGCCTATGCCTCCCTCCAGTCATTTTACATTTACATTTACATTTAAGTCATTTAGCAGACGCTCTTATCCAGAGCGACTTACAAATTGGTGCATTCACCTTATGACATCCAGTCCCTCGACTTCTTGGCAGTAACGGAAACATGGATCACCACAGACAACACTGCTACTCCTACTGCTCTCTCTTCGTCCGCCCACGTGTTCTCGCACACCCGAGAGCTTCTGGTCAGCGGGGTGGTGGCACCGGGATCCTCATCTCTCCCAAGTGGTCATTCTCTCTTTCTCCCCTTACCCATCTGTCTATCGCCTCCTTTGAATTCCATGCTGTCACAGTTACCAGCCCTTTCAAGCTTAACATCCTTATCATTTATCGCCCTCCAGGTTCCTCGGAGAGTTCATCAATGAGCTTGATGCCTTGATAAGCTCCTTTCCTGAGGACGGCTCACCTCTCACAGTTCTGGGCGACTTTAACCTCCCCACGTCTACCTTTGACTCATTCCTCTCTGCCTCCTTCTTTCCACTCCTCTCCTCTTTTGACCTCACCCTCTCACCTTCCCCCTACTCACAAGGCAGGCAATACGCTCGACCTCATCTTTACTAGATGCTGTTCTTCCACTAACCTCATTGCAACTCCCTCCAAGTCTCCGACCACTACCTTGTATCCTTTTCCCTCTCGCTCTCATCCAACACCTCCCACACTGCCCCTACTCGGATGGTATCGCGCCGTCCCAACCTTCGCTCTCTCTCCCCCTACTCTCTCCTCTTCCATCCTATCATCTCTTCCCTCCGCTCAAACCTTCTCCAACCTATCTCCTGATTCTGCCTCCTCAACCCTCCTCTCCTCCCTCTCTGCATCCTTTGACTCTCTATGTCCCTTATCCTCCAGGCCGGCTCGGTCCTCCCCTCCCGCTCCGTGGCTCGATGACTCATTGCGAGCTCACAGAACAGGGCTCCGGGCAGCCGAGCGGAATTGGAGGAAAACTCGCCTCCCTGCGGACCTGGCATCCTTTCACTCCCTCCTCTCTACATTTTCCTCCTCTGTCTCTGCTGCTAAAGCCACTTTCTACCACGCTAAATTCCAAGCATCTGCCTCTAACCCTAGGAAGCTCTTTGCCACCTTCCCCTCCCTCCTGAATCCTCCTCCCCTCCCCTCCCCTCCCTCTCTGCAGACGACTTCGTCAACCATTTTGAAAAGAAGGTCGACGACATCCGATCCTCGTTTGCTAAGTCAAACGACACCGCTGGTTCTGCTCACACTGCCCTACCCTGTGCTCTGACCTCTTTCTCCCCTCTCTCTCCAGATGAAATCTCGCGTCTTGTGACGGCCGGCCGCCCAACAACCTGCCCGCTTGACCCTATCCCCTCCCCTCTTCTCCAGACCATTTCCGGAGACCTTCTCCCTTACCTCACCTCGCTCATCAACTCATCACTGACCGCTGGCTACGTCCCTTCCGTCTTCAAGAGAGCGAGAGTTGCACCCCTTCTGAAAAACCTACACTCGATCCCTCCGATGTCAACAATTACAGACCAGTATCCCTTCTTTCTTTTCTCTCCAAAACTCTTGAACGTGCCGTCCTTGGCCAGCTCTCCCGCTATCTCTCTCTGAATGACCTTCTTGATCCAAATCAGTCAGGTTTCAAGACTAGTCATTCAACTGAGACTGTTCTCCTCTGTATCACGGAGGCGCTCCGCACTGCTAAAGCTAACTCTCTCTCCTCTGCTCTCATCCTTCTAGATCTATCGGCTGCCTTCGATACTGTGAACCATCAGATCCTCCTCCCCACCCTCTCCGAGTTGGGCATCTCCGGCGCGGCCCACGCTTGGATTGCGTCCTACCTGACAGGTCGCTCCTACCAGGTGGCGTGGCGAGAATCTGTCTCCTCACCACGCGCTCTCACCACTGGTGTCCCCCAGGGCTCTGTTCTAGGCCCTCTCCTATTCTCGCTATACACCAAGTCACTTGGCTCTGTCATAACCTCACATGGTCTCTCCTATCATTGCTATGCAGACGACACACAACTAATCTTCTCCTTTCCCCCTTCTGATGACCAGGTGGCGAATCGCATCTCTGCATGTCTGGCAGACATATCAGTGTGGATGACGGATCACCACCTCAAGCTGAACCTCGGCAAGACGGAGCTGCTCTTCCTCCCGGGGAAGGACTGCCCGTTCCATGATCTCGCCATCACGGTTGACAACTCCATTGTGTCCTCCTCCCAGAGCGCTAAGAACCTTGGTGTGATCCTGGACAACACCCTGTCGTTCTCAACCAACATCAAGGCGGTGGCCCGTTCCTGTAGGTTCATGCTCTACAACATCCGCAGAGTACGACCCTGCCTCACACAGGAAGCGGCGCAGGTCCTAATCCAGGCACTTGTCATCTCCCGTCTGGATTACTGCAACTCGCTGTTGGCTGGGCTCCTGCCTGTGCCATTAAACCCCTTCAACTCATCCAGAACGCCGCAGCCCGTCTGGTGTTCAACCTTCCCAAGTTCTCTCACGTCACCCCGCTCCTCCGTTCTCTCCACTGGCTTCCAGTTGAAGCTCGCATCCGCTACAAGACCATGGTGCTTGCCTACGGAGCTGTGGGGGGAACGGCACCTCAGTACCTCCAGGCTCTGATCAGGCCCTACACCCAAACAAGGGCACTGCGTTCATCCACCTCTGGCCTGCTCGCCTCCCTACTACTGAGGAAGTACAGCTCCCGCTCAGCCCAGTCAAAACTGTTCGCTGCTCTGGCCCCCCAATGGTGGAACAAACTCCCTCACGACGCCAGGACAGTGGAGTCAATCACCACCTTCCGGAGACACCTGAAACCCCACCACTTTAAGGAATACCTAGGATAGGATAAGTATTCCCTCCCCCCCCCTTTAAGATTTAGATGCACTATTGTAAAGTGACTGTTCCACTGGATGTCATAAGGTGAATGCACCAATTTGTAAGTCGCTCTGGATAAGAGCGTCTGCTAAATGACTTAAATGTAAATGTAAATGTTAAGTTTTGGGGGGTATCTGTACTTTACTTTACTATTTATATTTTTGACTACTTTTACTTTTACTTCACATTTCTAAAAGAAAAATAATGTACTTTTTACTCCATATATTTTCCTTGACACCCCAAAGTACTCGTTGCATTTGAAATGCTTGGCAGGACAAGAACATTTTCAAATTCACGCACTTATCAAGAGAACACCTACCTGGTCATCCCTACTGCCTCTGATCTGGACGACTCACTAAACAGAGAACACCTCCCTGGTCATCCCTACTGCCTCTGATCTGGACGACTCACTAAACAGAGAACATCCCTGGTCATCCCTACTGCCTCTGATCTGGAGGACTCACTAAACAGAGAACATGCCTGGTCATCTACTGCCTCTGATCTGGAGGACTCACTAAACAGAGAACACCTCCCTGGTCATCCCTACTGCCTCTGATCTGGAGGACTCACTAAACAGAGAACATCCCTGGTCATCTACTGCCTCTGATCTGGAGGACTCACTAAACAGAGAACATCCCTGGTCATCCCTACTGCCTCTGATCTGGAGGACTCACTAAACAGAGAACATCCCTGGTCATCCCTACTGCCTCTGATCTGGAGGACTCACTAAACAGAGAACATCCCTGGTCATCCCTACTGCCTCTGATCTGGAGGACTCACTAAACAGAGAACATCCCTGGTCATACCTACTGCCTCTGATCTGGAGGACTCACTAAACAGAGAGCATCCCTGGTCATCCCTACTGCCTCTGATCTGGAGGACTCACTAAACAGAGAACATCCCTGGTCATCCCTACTGCCTCTGATCTGGAGGACTCACTAAACAGAGAACATCCCTGGTCATCCCTACTGCCTCTGATCTGGAGGACTCACTAAACAGAGAACATCCCTGGTCATCCCTACTGCCTCTGATCTGGAGGACTCACTAAACAGAGAACATCTCCCTGGTCATCCCTACTGCCTCTGATCTGGAGGACTCACTAAACAGAGAACATCCCTGGTCATCCCAACTGCCTCTGATCTGGAGGACTCACTAAACAGAGAACATCCCGAGTCATCTCTACTGCCTCTGATCTGGAGGACTCACTAAACAGAGAACATCCCTGGTCATCCCTACTGCCTCTGATCTGGAGGACTCACTAAACAGAGAACACCTACCTGGTCATCCCTACTGCCTCTGATCTGGAGGACTCACTAAACAGAGAACATCCCTGGTCATCCCTACTGCCTCTGATCTGGAGGACTCACTAAACAGAGAACATCACTGGTCATCCCTACTGCCTCTGATCTGGAGGACTTACTAAACAGAGAACGTCTCTGGTCATCCCTACTGCCTCTGATCTGGAGGACTCACTAAACAGAGAACATCCCTGGTCATCCCTACTGCCTCTGATCTGGAGGACTCACTAAACAGAGAACACCTACCTGGTCATCCCTACTGCCTCTGATCTGGAGGACTCACTAAACAGAGAACATCCCTGGTCATCCCTACTGCCTCTGATCTGGAGGACTCACTAAACACTAATGCATCGTTTGTAAATTATGTTGGAGGGTATCCGTACATTTTCAAAAACAATTCAATTTTGTCTGCTTCGCTTAATATCAGGAATTTCAAATTATTTATACTTTTACTTTTGGTACTTAAGTATATTTAGAACCAAATGCGTTTAGACTTTTTCTCATGTAGTATTTTACTCAGTACCTTTAACTTTTACTTGAGTAGCTCTCTAAGGTATCTATACTCATACAAGAGTAGCTCTCAGGTATCTATACTCATACTAGAGTAACTCTCTAACGTATCTATACTCATACTAGAGTAACTCTCTAAGGTATCTATACTCATACTAGAGTAACTCTCTAAGGTATCTATACTCATACTAGAGTAACTCTCTAACTCTCTAAGGTATCATTCTAGAGTAACTCTCTATTAAGGTATCTATACTCATACTAAGGTATCTATACTCATACTAGAGTAACTCTCTATTAAGGTATCTATACTCATACTAAGGTATCTATACTCATACTAAGGTATCTATACTCATACTAGAGTAACTATCTATTAAGGTATCTATACTCATACTAAGGGATCTATACTCATACTAGAGTAACGCTCTAAGGTATCTACACTCACACTAGAGTAACTCTCTAAGGTATCTATACTCATACTAGAGTAACGCTCTAATGTATCTATACGCATACTAGAGTAGCTCTCTAAGGTATATATAATCATACTAAGGTATCTATACTCATACTAGAGTAACTATCTGTTAAGGTATCTATACACATACTAGAGTAACTCTCTAAGGTATCTGTACTCATACTAGAGTAACTATCTATTAAGGTATCTCTACTCAAACTAGAGTAACTCTCTAAGGTATCTATACTCATACTAGAGTAACTATCTGTTAAGGTATCTATACTCATACTAGAGTAACGCTCTAAGGTATCTATACTCATACTAGAGTAACTATCTATTAAGGTATCTCTACTCAAACTAGAGTAACACTCTAAGGTATCTATACTCATACTAGAGTAACTATCTATTAAGGTATCTATGCTCATACTAGAGTAACTCTCTAAGGTATCTATACTCATACTATAGTAGCTTTCTAAGGTATACTCATACTAGAGTAACGCTCTAAGGTGTTTATACTCATACTAGAGTAACTCTCTAAGGTATCTATACTCCTACTAGAGTAGCTCTCTAAGGTATATATAATCATACTAAGGTATCTATACTCATACTAGAGTAACTCTCTAAGGTATCTATACTCCTACTAGAGTAGCTCTCTAAGGTATATATAATCATACTAAGGTATCTATACTCATACTAGAGTAACTATCTGTTAAGGTATCTATACACATACTAGAGTAACTCTCTAAGGTATCTGTACTCATACTAGAGTAACTATCTATTAAGGTATCTCTACTCAAACTAGAGTAACTCTCTAAGGTATCTATACTCATACTAGAGTAACTATCTGTTAAGGTATCTATACTCATACTAGAGTAACGCTCTAAGGTATCTATACTCATACTAGAGTAACTATCTATTAAGGTATCTCTACTCAAACTAGAGTAACACTCTAAGGTATCTATACTCATACTAGAGTAACTATCTATTAAGGTATCTATGCTCATACTAGAGTAACTCTCTAAGGTATCTATACTCATACTATAGTAGCTTTCTAAGGTATACTCATACTAGAGTAACGCTCTAAGGTATTTATACTCATACTAGAGTAACTCTCTAAGGTATCTATACTCATACTAGAGTAACTCTCTAAGGTATCTATACTCATACTAAGGTATCTATACTTGTACTAGAGTAACTCTCTAATGTATCTGTACTCATACTAGAGTAACTATCAATTAAGGTATCTATACTCATACTAGAGTAACTCTCTAAGGTATCTATACTCATACTAGAGTAACTCTCTAACGTATCTATACTCATACTAGAGTAACTCTCTAAGGTATCTATACTCACACTAAGGTATCTATACTCGTACTAGAGTAACTCTCTAATGTATCTGTACTCATACTAGAGTAACTATCAATTAAGGTATCTATACTCATACTAGAGTAACTCTCTAACGTATCTATACTCATACTAAGGTATCTATACTCATACTAGAGTAACTCTCTAAGGTATCTATACTCATACTAGAGTAACTATCTGTTAAGGTATCTATACTCATACTAGAGTAACGCTCTAAGGTATCTATACTCATACTAGAGTAACTATCTATTAAGGTATCTCTACTCAAACTAGAGTAACTCTCTAAGGTATCTATACTCATACTATAGTAGCTTTCTAAGGTATACTCATACTAGAGTAACGCTCTAAGGTATTTATACTCATACTAGAGTAACTCTCTAAGGTATCTATACTCATACTAGAGTAACTCTCTAAGGTATCTATACTCATACTAAGGTATCTATACTCGTACTAGAGTAACTCTCTAATGTATCTGTACTCATACTAGAGTAACTATCAATTAAGGTATCTATACTCATACTAGAGTAACTCTCTAAGGTATCTATACTCATACTAGAGTAACTCTCTAACGTATCTATACTCATACTAAGGTATCTATACTCATACTAGAGTAACTCTCTAAGGTATCTATACTCATACTAAGGTATCTATACTCGTACTAGAGTAACTCTCTAATGTATCTGTACTCATACTAGAGTAACTATCAATTAAGGTATCTATACTCATACTAGAGTAACTCTCTAAGGTATCTATACTCATACTAGAGTAACTCTCTAACGTATCTATACTCATACTAGAGTAACTCTCTAAGGTATCTATACTCATACTAAGGTATCTATACTCGTACTAGAGTAACTCTCTAATGTATCTGTACTCATACTAGAGTAACTATCAATTAAGGTATCTATACTCATACTAGAGTAACTCTCTAAGGTATCTATACTCATACTAGAGTAACTCTCTAACGTATCTATACTCATACTAGAGTAACTCTCTAAGGTATCTATACTCATACTAAGGTATCTATACTCGTACTAGAGTAACTCTCTAATGTATCTGTACTCATACTAGAGTAACTATCAATTAAGGTATCTATACTCATACTAGAGTAACTCTCTAACGTATCTATACTCATACTAAGGTATCTATACTCATACTAGAGTAACTCTCTAACGTATCTATACTCATACTAAGGTATCTATACTCATACTAGAGTAACTCTCTAAGGTATCTATACTCATACTAGAGTAACTCTCTAAGGTATCTATACTCATACTAGAGTAACTCTCTAAGGTATCTATACTCATACTAGAGTAACTGTTAAGGTATCTATACTCATACTAGAGTAACTATCTGTTAAGGTATCTATACTCATACTAGAGTAACTATCTGTTAAGGTATCTATACTCATACTAGAGTAACTATCTGTTAAGGTATCTATACTCATACTAGAGTAACTCTCTAAGGTATCTATACTCATACTAGAGTAACTCTCTAAGGTATCTATACTCATACTAGAGTAACTATCTGTTAAGGTATCTATACTCATACTAGAGTAACTATCTGTTAAGGTATCTATACTCATACTAGAGTAACTCTCTAAGGTATCTATACTCATACTAGAGTAACTGTTAAGGTATCTATACTCATACTAGAGTAACTATCTGTTAAGGTATCTATACTCATACTAGAGTAACTATCTGTTAAGGTATCTATACTCATACTAGAGTAACTATCTGTTAAGGTATCTATACTCATACTAGAGTAACTCTCTAAGGTATCTATACTCATACTAGAGTAACTCTCTAAGGTATCTATACTCATACTAGAGTAACTATCTGTTAAGGTATCTATACTCATACTAGAGTAACTATCTGTTAAGGTATCTATACTCATACTAGAGTAACTCTCTAAGGTATCTATACTCATACTAGAGTAACTGTTAAGGTATCTATACTCATACTAGAGTAACTATCTGTTAAGGTATCTATACTCATACTAGAGTAACTATCTGTTAAGGTATCTATACTCATACTAGAGTAACACTCTAAGGTATCTATACTCATACTAGAGTAACTATCTATTAAGGTATCTCTACTCAAACTAGAGTAACACTCTAAGGTATCTATACTCATACTAGAGTAACTATCTGTTAAGGTATCTATACTCATACTAGAGTAACGCTCTAAGGTATCTATACTCATACTAGAGTAACTATCTGTTAAGGTATCTATACTCATACTAGAGTAACTCTCTAAGGTATCTATACTCATACTAGAGTAACTCTCTAAGGTTTCTATACTCATACTATAGTAGCTTTCTAAGGTATACTCATACTAGAGTAACTCTCTAAGGTATCTATACTCATACTAGTGTAACTCTCTAAGTTATCTATACTCACACTAAGGTATATATACTCATACTAGAGTAACTCTCTAAGGTATCTGTACTCATACTAGAGTAACTATCTATTAAGGTATCTCTACTCAAACTAGAGTAACACTCTAAGGTATCTATACTCATACTAGAGTAACGCTCTAAGGTATCTATACTCATACTAGAGTAACTATCTGTTAAGGTATCTATACCCATACTAGAGTAACTCTCTAAGGTATCTATACTCATACTAGAGTAACGCTCTAAGGTATCTTTACTCATACTAGAGTAACTATCTGTTAAGGTATCTATACCCATACTAGAGTAACTCTCTAAGGTATCTATACCCATACTAGAGTAACTCTCTAAGGTATCTGTACTCATACTAGAGTAACTATCTATTAAGGTATCTATACTCATACTAGAGTAACTCTCTAAGGTATATATAATCATACTAAGGTATCTATACTCATAGTAGAGTAACTATCTGTTAAGGTATCTACACTCACACTAGAGTAACTCTCTAAGGTATCTATACTCATACTAGAGTAACTCTCTAAGGTATCTATACTCATTCTAGAGTAGCTCTCTAAGGTATCTATACTCATTCTAGAGTAACTCTCTAAGGTATCTATACTCATACTAGAGTAACTCTCTAAGGTATTTATACTCATACTAGAGTAACTCTCTAAGGTATCTATACTCATACTAGAGTAACGCTCTAAGGTATCTATACTCCTACTAGAGTAGCTCTCTAAGGTATATATAATCATACTAGAGTAACTCTCTAAGGTATCTATACTCCTACTAGAGTAGCTCTCTAAGGTATATATAATCATACTAAGGTATCTATACTCTTACTAGAATAACTATCTGTTAAGGTATCTATGCTCATACTAGAGTAACGCTCTAAGGTATCTATACTCATACTAGAGTAACTCTCTAAGGTATCTATACTCATACTAGAGTAACTCTCTAAGGTATCTATACTCCTACTAGAGTAGCTCTCTAAGGTATCTATACTCATTCTAGAGTAACTCTCTAAGGTATCTATACTCCTACTAGAGTAGCTCTCTAAGGTATATATAATCATACTAAGGTATCTATACTCATACTAGAGTAACTATCTGTTAAGGTATCTATACTCATACTAGAGTAACTATCTGTTAAGGTATCTATACACATACTAGAGTAACTCTCTAAGGTATCTGTACTCATACTAGAGTAACTATCTATTAAGGTATCTCTACTCAAACTAGAGTAACACTCTAAGGTATCTATACTCTTACTAGAATAACTATCTGTTAAGGTATCTATGCTCATACTAGAGTAACGCTCTAAGGTATCTATACTCATACTAGAGTAACTATCTGTTAAGGTATCTATACTCATACTAAGGTATCTATACTCATACTAGAGTAACTCTCTAAGATATCTATACTCTTACTAGAGTAACTGAACAAGGCAGTTAACCCACTGTTCCTTGGCCGTCATTGAAAATAAGAATTTATTCTTAAATGACTTACCTAGTTAAATAAAGGTTAAAATAAAAAAATATATAACTATTTGTTCAGCACTTTTGAAATGTACAGTGACAGAATTCAGAACATGGGCCGTTTTACAATGTTCTCCCTGCATACCAAGTCAGAACTGTAGGATAAATAAAGGGGGAATATAAATAAACAGACAATGAAAGCTCATCCAATATTCGATGATGACATTTCTCTAAAACAGGTTATAGGCTACATTCTCAGCTACAGTTCTGACTTGGCCTTAGAGAGTTACTCTCATTCTCAGCTACAGTATACATCTCCCTGGCATATTACATCATTTATACAGCAGCATACAAGACATTTTTGGACTCACCTTGTTGTGCTCACTTAAACAGGAAAGTGAGTCCTTCTTGTGGGCTCTTGAAAGAGACGTGAAATCCCGACTTGAAATTCAGAGTTGGATGACTGTTAAATTATTTTCCGTATTTTCCCAGTCTGAGTTTTATCCGAGTTCAGTTTTATCCGAGTTCACAGTTTTATCCGAGTTCACTACCAATCGGTAGTTACGATCTTGTCTCATCGCTGCAATTCCCCTACGGACTCAGCGAAGGTCAAGTGTCAAGCCGCGCTGTTTCTTGACACACAGGTGTCAGTTGATTGTGGAGGGCAGGTCATCTGATGCAGCACTCCATCACTCTCCTTCTCTGTGAAATAGCCCTTCCACAGCCTAGAGGTGTGTTGGGTCATGGTCCTGTTGAAAAACAAATTATAGTCCCACTAAGCGCAAACTAGATGAGATGTCATATCGTTGCAGAATGTTGTGGTAGCCATGCTGGTTAAGTATGCATTGAATTCTAAATAATTCACAGACAATGTCACCAGTAAAGCAGCCCCACACCATAACACCTCCTCCTCCATGCTTCACGGTGGGAACCACACATGCTGAGATCATCCGTAAACCTACACTGCATCTCACAAAGACACGGCGGTTGGAACCAAAAATCTCAAATTTGGACACATCAGACAAAAGGACCACCGGTCTAATGTCCATTGGTCGTGTTTCTTGGCCCAAGCAAGTCTCTTCTTCCTATTGGTGTCCTTTAGTAGTGGTTTCCTTGCAGCAATTCAACCGTGAAGGCCTGATTCCTGCAGTCTCTGAACAGTTGATGTTGAGATTTGTCTCTTATTTGAACTCTGTAAAGCATTTATTTGGGCTGCAATCTGGGGCTGTTAACTCCAATGAACTTATCCTCTGCAGCAGAGGTTACTCTGGGTCTTCCTTTCCTATGGCGGTCCTCATGACAACTTTCTTGACATTTTCCAGTTTGATTCACCTTCATGTCTAAACTTAATCATGGACTGTTGATTCTCTTTGCTTATTTGAGCTGTTCTTGCCATAATATGGCTATCTTCAGTATTCCACCCCTACCTTGTCACAACACAGCTGATTGACTCAAACACATTAAGAAGGAAATAAATTCCAGAAATTAGCTTTTAACAAGGCACACCTGTTAATTGAAAATATATTCCATGTGACTACCTCATGAAGCTGGTTGAGAGAATGTCAAGAGTGTACAAAGCTGTCATCAAGGCAAATGGTGAAGATTCTTCTTTGAAGAATCTAAAATATATTTAGATTTGTTTAACACTTTTTGTTGGTTAATACATGATTCCATATGTGTTATTACATACTTTGAATGTCTTCACTATTATTCTACAATGAGAAAATAGTGTAGGTGTCCAAACTTTTGACTGGTACTGTGTTTTTTAAAATAAATATAACAAATGTTCACCCTCCCAGAGTCCCCGGGTCGTACCTCTTCTGGTATCACCTTACTGCTGGGTCTGAAGAGGGTGTCTGTGAGGCTGGTGGACTGCAGGAAAACACTGAGGCGGAGTGGAACTACAAGAGGAGGACAAGAGGAGGAAGAGGGAGATTTGACACATCAAAGTAAGTTCTGTAGTTTAGTTTGAACAAATGAAATATATCTGCCCCCTGGTGTCTGTTTCCAGGACAACCTGCAGAGTCCTGTTAGATAGACTGGTGTCTGTTTCCAGGACAACCTGCAGAGTCCTGTTAAATAGACTGATGTCTGTTTCTAGTAGAGGTCGACCGATTATGATTTTTCAACGCCAATACCGATACCGATTAATTGGGCCAATTTTATTTGTATTTTTATTTGTAATAATGACAAATACTGATTGAACACTTATTTTAACTTAATATAATACATCAATAAAATCCATTTATCCTCAAATAAATAATGAAACATGTTCAATTTGGTAAAAATTATTATTATATTCTTCTATTATTATATTATTATTATATTATATTATAAAAATAATGCAAAAACAAAGTGTTGGAGAAGAAAGTAAAAGTGCCATGTAAGAAAGCTAACGTTTCAGTTCCTTGCTCAGAACATGAAAACATATGAAAGCTGGTGGTTCCTTTTCACATGAGTCTTCAATATTTCCAGGTAAGAAGTTTTAGGTTGTAGTTATTATAGGAATTATAGGACTATTTCCCTCTATACCATTTGTATTTCATTAACCTTTGACTATTGGATGTTATTATAGGCACTATAGTATTGCCAGTGTAGCAGTATAGCTTCCGTCCCTCTCCTCGCTCCTCCCTGGGCTCGAACCAGGAACACAACGACAACAGCCACCCTTGAAGCAGCGTTACCCATGCAGAGCAAGGGGAATAACTACTCCAAGGCTCAGAGCAAGTGACGTTTCAAACGCTATTAGCGCGCTAACTAGCTAGCCATTTCACTGCGGTTACACCAGCCTCATCCCGGGAGTTGATAGGCTTGAAGTCATAAACAGAGCAATGCTTGACGCACAACGAAGAGCTGCTGGCAAAGTGCACGAAAGGGCTGTTTGAATGAATGTTTACGCGCCTGCTTCTGCCTACCACCGCTCAGTCAGATACGTAGATACTTGTATGCTCAGTCAGATTATATGCAATGCAGGACACGCTAGATGATATCTAGTAATATCATCAACCATGTGTAGTTAACTAGTGATTATGATTGATTGTTTTTTATAAGATAAGTTTAATGCTAGCTAGCAACTTACCTTGGCTTACTGCATTCGCCTAACAGGCAGTCTCCTTGTGGAATGCAACGAGAGAGAGGCAGGTCGTTATTGCGTTGGGACTAGTTAACTGTAAGGTTGCAAGATTAGATCCCCCGAGCTGGTGAAAATCTGTCGTTCTGCCCCTGACCAAGGCAGTTAACCCACCGTTCCTAGTCCATCATTGAAAATAAGAATGTGTTCTTAACTGACTTGCCTCATTAAATAAAGGTGTAAAAAAAAATACTGATTTCCGATTGTTATGCAAACTTGAAATCGGCCCTAATTAATCGGCCATTCCGATTAATCGGCCGACCTCTAGTTTCCAGGATAACATGCAGAGTTCTGTTATACTGGTATATTTCCACCACAGATTTTTTTTAATTAGATAATTATCACGTAAATATGTAAATATACCCAAATCATGAAGTGATGTGAAAACGACACGTTATAATATTAATCAACAATGTCTCTGGTTGGATTTAGGACGGACTAGAAGAAGGTCAAAGTTCACCATCCGTCTGACTTTGTTGTTCACACAGGAGAGAGACGGGACTATCGTGGATCCTCTGGGGAGCCTCAACAACCTCATGATGCTGACGAGGCAGAGAAGAGTCTCACCAGAGAAAGAATCCACACAGGAGAAAAGCCATACCACTGCTCTCAGTGTGGAATGACTTTCTCTGAATCACATTCATTGAAATCACACCTTAGAATTCACACAGGAAATAAATCTTATGGCTGTGATCAATTTGGGAAGAGATTTACTCAGCCAAGCAACATGAAATCACACCAACAGACACACACTGGAGAGAAACCTCACCACTGTTCAGATTGTGGAAAAAGCTTTTCAACGTCAAAGTATTTGAAGCTGCACCAGCGGATACACACAGGACTGAAGCCTTATAGCTGTGATCTATGTGGGAAGAGATTCCTTCGGTTAGCCCACCTGAATGTACACAAGAGAATACACACTGGGGAAAAACCATACCACTGCCCCGACTGTGGGAGTAATTTTGTTCATTCAAGTAGTCTGAAAACACACCAGCTGGCACACAAAGGACAGAAGCCAAAACCTTACCACTGCTCCGACTGTGAGAAGAGCTTTTCAACATCACATTATTTAAAGCGGCACCAGAGAACACATACTGGAGAGAAGCCGTATGGTTGTGATTGTTGTGAGAAGAGATATGCTTTCACAAGTAGCCTGAGTTATCATAAACAAACCCACACTGGATAGAAACCGTACCACTGCTCTGAATGTTATTCAAGTTCTCTGATTTACATTTTTAAAAGATATACACATGAGATCTACATGACCTCCAACACCAGACCTGGGTAGTAGAACACAGAGTGTGGAATGATCTCTAACACCAGACCTGGGTTGTAGAACACAGAGTGGAATGGCGCCGGAGAAGAAGGCCCCCAACCGATTGTGTAATTTTAAATTGTTTATTTGCATCGTTTGTAACTCTTTTTAATGTTGTCGCTTATGACCGAAAATAACTTCTAGACATCAAGACTGCGATTACTCACGGACTAGCAGAAACATTATGACTCTGATAAACAGCTCCCTCGGGAACAGGCCCAGAGCCTCGCGTGTTTGTTTCCAGGACAACCTACCATCTGTGTGAAGAGGAGGTGGAGAAAAAATGACTACCCAGACTAATGACTACCCAGACTAATGACTACCCAGACTAATGACTACCCAGACTAATGACTACCCAGACTAATGACTACCCAGACTAATGGCTACCCAGACTAATGACTACCCAGACTAATGTCTACCCAGACTAATGACTACCCAGACTAATGTCTACCCAGACTAATGACTACCCAGACTAATGACTACCCAGACTAATGACTACCCAGACTAATGACTACCCAGACTAATGACTACCCAGACTAATGACTACCCAGACTAATGACTACCCAGACTAATGTCTACCCAGACTAATGTCTACCCAGACTAATGACTACCCAGACTAATGACTACCCAGACTAATGACTACCCAGACTAATGACTACCCAGACTAATGTCTACCCAACTAATGACTACCCAGACTAATGACTACCCAGACTAATGACTACCAGACTAATGACTACCCAGACTAATGTCTACCCAGACTAATGACTACCCAGACTAATGACTACCCAGACTAATGGCTACCCAGACTAATGTCTACCCAGACTAATGACTACCCAGACTAATGACTACCCAGACTAATGACTACCCAGACTAATGACTACCCAGACTAATGTCTACGCAGACTAATGTCTACCCAGGCTAATGACTACCCAGACTATTGACTACCCAGACTAATGGCTACCCAGACTAATGGCTACCCAGACTAATGACTAATGTCCCATCAACTTTGGGACACAATCGTGACTTGAATGATTTCTTGCGATCAGTGGGACGCTACTGTCCCACCTGGCCAACTTGGCAGAGCGACAAATTAAATGACTATAAACTTTCATGCAATCACAAGTGCAATACACAAAAATAAAGCTTAACTTGTTGTTAATACAGCCAACGTGTCAGATTTCAAAAAGGCTTTATTCCGAAAGCAAACCATGCGATTATCTGAGGACAGCGCCCAACACACAAATCCATAACAAATAATTTTCAACCAAGGAGTTGCGACACGAAAGTCAGAAATAGCGATATAATAAATGCCTTTTGAAGATCTTCTTCTGTTGGCACTCCAAAAGGTCCCAGTTACATCACAAATTGTCATTTTGTTCGATAAAGTCATTCTTTATATCTATAAAAACTCAGTTTAGCTGGCGCTTCAGTCAATAATCCACCCAGTTTCCTTCAAACAAAATGAATCCCAAACGTTACCAATAAACGTATCCAAACAAGTCAATCAACGTTTATAAATCAAACCTTAGGTACCCTAATACGCAAATAAACGATCAAATTTAAGACGGAGAATCGTTATTATCTTTACCGCAGAAAAATACCAAAGACCGCGCTCTCTTCCACAAGTTTGGAAACACTACAGCCAAAATGGGAGCCACCTAGAAAAACTACAATTTCTGGCTCATTTTTCCAAAAACCAGCCTGAAACTCTTTCTAGCTACATCTAGCCCTAGAAACTGCAAGTCTGGACAGCACCCATCACATCACATAACATAACATAATGTGACATCTAGACATCTAGTGGAATCTAGCCCTAGGAACTGCAAGTCTGGACAGCACCCATCACATTACATAACATAACATAATGGTGACATCTACCCTATCAAGCCTGGACAGCACCCATCACATCACATAACATAATGTTGACATCTAGTGGAAGCCCTAGG